>NW_003547541.1:0-6576 GCF_000090795.2 Amphimedon queenslandica | reverse complement strand
ACCAGCTCTGGATACAGTGGCTGGTGTCGCTGCCTTGAGGTGTCCTATTTCAAACATCAGCCTCATTGAAGGAGTGAGGGGGACCCTCTCATTACTGGCCAGTGTTAACACCTACAGTATCAATAAGAGTGTAATAGTATATAGCCTGCTTAAAAACATGTACATGTATAAACATAAAGAAAGATTCCCTATAGTATACACATATATACGTACATACACATACATGTACATTGTATGTATATGTATTAGTATAAGAAGTTTATGTACATACATGTACATGTACAATGTCATACTAACTTTATTATCATCCATGACAGTGTTGAGTGATTCAATCCACATTGGATCAATGTCCCCATCCAGTACAATCCACTTGGGACTCTCGTTTGATATATTAGCGAGGTCTCTCATTATGCAAGAGAACAGGCCGTCTTTCCATTCTCTGGTCGCTGGGTTTATGTAGCCAAACAATTCATCGTTAGTGACAGCCTTTGGGTTGAGGTCCTGCCATAATGGCTTCTTCTTCATGTTCTGGTATGTTCTGTTGAGCGACCGTAATATCTGTATAATAATAATGATAAATAATAATTACAATGGTGATAATAATGATGTTAATAATTGTACTAATAATAGTATTAGTATTATGATAGTGATATTAACATGTATTATCAACTCTAAATTTATACATGTACATGTACATGTATACTTGCCTTGCTTTTCCCAGTTCCAGCATTACCAATCACAAACACAGAGTGTCTGACATGAATCAGCTCCTCTAACTGAACCACTTTCAATACAAACCCATCCTCAGCTTGAAGACCAAGATCCTACAATATAACAGATAATTAGTCACTATAATAATAATAGGGAGGCTATAGCTGGCTCTACAATTAGCCTTTAGTTTTAGAAAACACTGCTTATATTGTACTTAAATGTACATGCAAATAATATTATTATTATTATACAATTCTTACTAGTACACTTTGCTTGACACATGCTTCAAAGTCCATGTCTCTCTTTCTTGGTACATCCAGTGCTGGAAACAGGTCCCCTATCAGTCCCATGAATATTGGGACATCATCTGTCACTATCTTTGGAGTGTTGAAATCTCTCAATGCTCTCATTAATACCTACAGTACAGTACAGTGCATACAAATTAGGATAAACAAATTGTAAATAAACAGTAGTATCCTAATGTATAGAGTGTGTAGCCTCTATATTAAGGACACCTTTATAATGAGGACATTTTGTAATGTCCCAATTGGTACAAGCCTATACAAAAGTACCTCTGAAATGAGGATACCTCTGTATTAAGGACAGGTAGTGTGGGTCCAATGGTGTCCTTAATAAAGAGGCTACACTGTACATGTATTAAGGACAGGTAGTGTGGACCCATAAAGAGGCTACACTGTACATGTATTAAGGACAGGTAGTGTGGACCCATAAAGAGGCTACACTGTACATGTATTAAGGACAGGTAGTGTGGACCCATAAAGAGGCTACACTGTACATGTACATTATAATGTTACCTGGTCTTCAGGTCTTCCTCTGTCTCCTCTCTTAAGAGATCCAGCTACTACCAGCACTGATTTAATGGCCCTCAGCCCCCAGTCATAGTGATCCTGTTTAGACAGTAGCTCCTTACACAGAGTGTATAATGTAAGGAACTTCCTTGCTAGTATACGTGCATCAATGAAACCCTCAGCCACCAACATTATCTCAGCAATCAGCTCAAAGTCAGGAACCACCATAGCACAAGGTCTAATGATATACAATGTATATATTGAGTGAAGTGCATTAATGGGAAAATACATGTATAGTACTATATATGCACAGTATATACATGTTATAGATAAACTACAGATGTTGAGGGTTCTAAATCAACTAACATCCTAGTGTATATCCAGTAACACGAAACAGCTGTAGTTGATCTGGTTTGTACTACAGTGTGTGGGTGTATGATAGGCACTGTCGTCTAACTACCAGAATTAGCAGTTAGATGATGGCTTCTAACTACCCTGCTGTGGTCTACACTATATAAACTCGTGGCGGTGCCTTTGATACACCCACACACTGTAATACAAATGTACATGTATATACTGTGCATATACATGTATAGTACTGTACATGTACATAATTTTCCCATTTATACATTTCACTCAATATGTACATGTGTATCATTAGTGTGTTACTGGATATACACTCTGATGTTAGTTGATTTAGAACCCTCAACATCTGTAGTTTATCTATAACGTACATGTAGCACACAATTCTTCACTTGCAAAAGCTTCTTAATTCTGACCTAAGCATATACATATACATGTACATGTACATTACCTGAAGAGTGCTTTGAGGTTTTCAGGTAGTTCAGTTCTACCGGCATATCCCGGGTTCATTGTAATGAATAAACCAACTGTTGGTGTTATCTTAATCTCCACATCATCAAAGAAGAACTTCTCCTTCTTCATCTTAATGGCGTCCTGAATACTCTTCACTTGTACAGCTACCACTGAGAGGACTTCAACTGAGATACGATTGAACTCATCAAAACAGCCCCAGGCACCAGTCTGGGCCAATCCTTTGTATATATTACCACAAGACTACATGTATAGAAGAATAAACTAATGGAATATATACTGTATGACGTATGAATTAATCTAATTCATTCATTATCTTCATTGTACTACACGTATATAAGTGAATCATACAGTACATGTAGTTAAATTCAAATGGGATATCTTAAATTTGAATAAAAGTTGTCTAAAAATACTTCTAAGTTATACATGTATATTATTTACACATACATGTACAGTGTGCTGTATATGTCCATTTTCCAAGTACAAATGTACATACATACTGGTATACATAGAGTGTACCTTATAGTCCATTTGTTCAGAGCAGTTGAATACATATACCATCATACCCAGTGCTCTTCCTAAGTCTTTGGTAGTCTCAGTCTTACCAGTACCAGCAGGACCAGCAGGAGCACCACTCATTGTTAGATGGAGGGACTGAGTGAGGGTGATGTAACACCTACAGCAAGCATAAGGCATATAATTTGATTTAGTCAAACTATAGTATAATTTATGTAGTATTGTAATGTACATTGTACATGTACACATTATGGATCATTGTTCAATTCATTTATGATTTCAAAAGCATAATAAATATACATGTACCAAACAACAGTAAAGAGGATCATGTAACATGCACATTATATAGTAGACTAACTACCTGTAATTTTATCTGTCACTATACAGTATACATACACACATAAGCATAAGCAATATTATCTGAGAGAAAGGAGAGATATCGATCTAGTCATATGCCTTTAAATATCATTATACCTCTAATGAATAATTAGTAATTAGATTTGGTGATATCATTATCATTATTATCATGTATAGTTATACTCTTTAAAGGGGTGCAACACCTTTTATCCACAGTCTAGGGCCAGCTAAACAAATCCACAGGAAAAGAGAAGAGCAGCAATAATGGCTACCAGTTCTTTTCAGGCAATTTACAACAAAATATTTGCCCTTTCATACGTTGTAGCATTTGTACTGTTAATAGTTGGATATATATACATGTATATCAGGTCCAGGTCTACACCAGAGAAGATGTTGAAGAAGGTGTTTCCATACATTAAAAAAAGTGGTAGCCATATTGTAATATTTGGTTTTATTATTCCCCAAATTTTATCAAGTTAAATTTCTTGTACATGGCTCTTGTTGTTAAATCAATTCTATTTGTTGTTTTGTACCACACTTTTCTCACCACTTCTAATATATACAGTCCACATGATGGGCTCGACTGTATTGCCTTATACAACAATGGCTCTAAACTTGAGGTGACTTCAGAAGAACAAGCAGAGTCAGAAAATGTAACAGAAATAAGATGCTATGGTTCAAAGGTGGATATTGCTGGAGGAATAGGACATGCAGCAGCACTATCATGGATATTTGTATCTATTGTACTGTGGATCAAACTAAATTGGCATCATGAAGCAATTAAACGTATAAATACTGGCAAGAATAAAGCTGTAAAAATCTTGTGTGGATTCTGCCTTGTTGGACTTTATCTGTTACAAATCATCATATTTTTAGGAAGCTTAATAATAGCAATACCAGTAGCAGCGTTTGTTTCTAAAATATCGCAAGACCAGATTTTAGATATTGAATTAGCTGCTGTTATCCTGGCTTCAGGAATAGTAATAATTCCTGATCAAAAGAAATCAAAATCCCTTGTAGACCACTGTAAGGAGGCAGTAGAGAATAACAAAGGAGAAGAAGTAAAAGCTTTAGAAGAAATAAAAAAAAGAGTAAGGGAAAGTGTTCGGGATCACCCAATTCAAGTTGACTTTCTATTGGAACTGGCAGAACTAGAATGCAAGAAGGCACTGGCTGATATTTATTATTACGATATTGATTCAGAGAAAAAGAGAGGCGAGGGCAAGGACACTATCACTGAAGAAGAGATGAAAACAATTGCTCAAGTTGCCTACCGTAAGATAGCTCCTGATGATGGAGGAAAAGAGAGGAATGACCAAGAAAGCAATGCTACTGATGAGATGACACTGGAAGAATTAAATATCAACACAAGTTCTGGAGAAAATGAACGTGCTAACTTATTATTGAACATTAGAAACCCCAAAAGTTATTCACAGCTCAATTAAATAGCTGATGGAAGTGCTGCTTTAATAATTAATTCTTTTTGCTACAGTTTATTTAATTTTAGATGCTAACTACATTTATTTGAATATTAAAATTAATTATTTCAACTAATGGTCAGTATAATGAATGAATGAATACTTGAACTGAGTTAAGAGTAACACAGAGCAAGGGTAATGTAGCACATACATGTACTATATGCATTAGAGGTTCGGCTTTACTAATTATAATAGTTCAGCCAGTATTCCATAAGTACTAATACTATTAATTTAGGCTTCAATGAAGGATACCTCTACATGTACATGTACATGTACATGTACATGTACATGTACATGTACATGCATGGTGCATGTAATACACACAATTAAAACACATTATACATATAAATAATAATAGTAATACTACATTACCTGTCAGTGAGAGGTGTAATAACTAGTCTAGGAGTGTTCCCCAGGTACTCATAGGTATACTGGAACTGTGCGTCACAGATATTAGCAAAGCAATGTCTCAGGTTCTCGTCCCAGCGATGACGCAACTGACTCAACCAAAGGAACGCCTGAGAGCTCTCAATCTTCTGAGATATCAGTTTAGCAACGACATCACGAGCATGTACATCAATAGTACATATTGTCATTATCTTCTGTCTGTCTCCTTTACTTAGATCACCCAGGAGGAGGTTAATGAGTGTATTCAACTGTGAGACCTGCTTCTTATAATAATCCTTCAAAGCATTCTCATATCCTTCCTCTAGCCTTGCAAAGGATATATTCACTTCAGTTGTCCACCATATCTGTGTTCCTGCTAAAGCTACCTGAGCAGGGAATTCAAACAGCCATTGCTCCCTTGGCTTGTCCTCATAAGCTACCACAGACTCTGAGAACTCATGTCTCACTGTAGCCTGCATTCTATCCAATAGCTTATTGAGCCAGAGCTCAACTTGACCGGAGAGGACACAGGGCTCATCAAAGTCTACATATTCTCCATCCTTGCTGTACATTCCAACAGTAATGTCTGGTGACTCAACTCCTGAGGCGTCTGTTTTAAACTTGAGCTTTGCCATGCTGTCAAACAATTTTGATAAATGATGAGCAACCTACAACACACAATGTCATTATAGTGAGATCTAATGATAAAATCCTGCATGTACTTATGCATAATACAGTGTGTCCTCAAGGTAATCATACATTAATACTTAAGGACTCAGATATACACATACATGTATTGGGCATACATGTACATGTATGTACATTTACTGTATATACATGTACATGTACTCACTTGTGTTGGTTGGTTTCCTTTGGACAATATGTCCAGGAGATCGGCTGATGAGATGAAATAGAACCGAGGGAAGGCAAGACGCTTGGTCTCAAGATATTCAGCAAGAGCCTTCTCACACACAGAGAGTCTACAATTAATATTATAAATAAATAAATAAATGATATTAAATGATACTTTACCTTTTCTGGATATCTTCCAGTTCATCATACAGGCCTGGTCTATTGGTAGCTTTTACTACATTAGGAGTCAGAGCTACTTCCTCTAATGATCTCTGAAATGAACACACACAAAATGATCAACCATACAATCAATATATGTACATGTATATACATGTATATTTAAATTCTTCAGCTAATGTACATGTACTATACGCATAAATGTATCGACATATATACCACATGTATACCTTGAAGTCACTATCAATGGTGTCAAATGTCTTTGAGTGCTCTGGTAACTGTGCTCTAATATCTTCAGACCCAATGAATATACTCTCCAGGTGAGACCAGGTCCTCTGTACTTCCATCCATATAGTAATGACTGAGTCAGCATTGGAGAGCTTCTTCTGCCAGTCGGAGACACTCTCAGAGAAATAACCAACAAACTTTGAGGTCATCATATTCTGGAGCTGGAC
>NW_003547540.1:9415-17026 GCF_000090795.2 Amphimedon queenslandica | reverse complement strand
GTTGATATACAGGAACTTGAACTACAGACACAATTTGATGAACCTGAGTCTTTTTATCCTTGTCTGTTGGGAGTTCGGTGATGAATAGATGATGATCACACCATAAGTTACTTGCAGATGCTGCTGTACCTCTCCCAATAAATCTGTAACTGCCCACAACAATGAGAAAGACATCTGACTACTTTTAAACTTTTAATTTACAATATCTTTAGTTTTATTAATAATTATAATACCTGTGATGTGCTGTATTTGAGATAATCATATTCATAGTTGGTATACACAATATAAATACCTTAAGGAGACAATTGTTTGCGGGTATTTAATTTAGCGAATTTTAGCGATTTTTAAAAAATCGCTAACTTAAGTCCGCGCTAATTTTAATTTCTTCATTAAAAGTGGGTGTGGTCACAATGAATAAAATGGCGGCCGTCAGCAAGTCTGAGCTTATTTGCAGCAAACGGTCAGCAAGATAATACTAAACTACTGTCCAAAGACTTCTCTAGCAGTTAGCCTAGGTTAACAAAGCAGATGACAATCTTCTTCGTTTAGTGACTGCTTCTAACTGTAAGCAAGATAACTTTAATGGCTGCTGAGCCAGTGATGAAGCAATTTCAGCAAGATTAATGCAACAAGATCTGCTGTATTTAGACTTGTGCAATTGCTTTGCTAGCTCAGACATGTAGATCACAGCACATAATCTATAGCTTGCTTAGGCTCACCCCTTTAATTCTTCTAGAAGTTATTAATACCAAATGATCAAAAACGCTAAATTAAGTACCAGCCAAATGTCAGTTTCATGAAAATCGCTAAAATAAGTACACGCTAATAATTGTCTCCTTAAGGTAAACACTTAACAAACAATTAGCAGCTACTTCACACGTGACCACCAAACCTGCACTTATAATAACAGTAAAAAGTCAGTGTGGCCCTACTATAGTCTATTCAACGACTAGAACTGAGATACCACAAACATAGGTGTCTATAGTACATTCTGATGTGCGTAGGCGTGCGATTTAGTTATTATTAATACTGCAGAGAAAGGTCTGCTTACATTGTCTAAGCTCCTGACCTAGGATCTACATCAAGAAAGCTAGGAAGTCAACCAAACTTTACTCAAGCGGGGTGGCTAAAGCCACACTCGTACCCGCGACATTTTTGAAGACTGCTATACTGATAGAGTAAGGTGTATGTATGAATGAAATTATTATAGCATGTGGCATACTAATTCCCCAGCTAGTCTAATGATTCCCAGTCCTTCCTTTTGATGTCACGGTCTGCCAAAAAACAATATATAATAACTATACTTGTAATTTCAGAGCTTTCAGTATTCATTGACAAACAGCTGAGAGCCTGAGATGCAAATTCTTTCATTATAATATTTGTGCTCTTTTTGACAATTTTGAATCAGCAATAATTATACATTAGCATAATCAACCCTAGTTAGGCACGTCATGATCTCACATGAATGTGCAACAACCACTCAGAACCATTTAAATAACATATCACTGCATAAATTATTGATATGCATCATTTTTGCCCATCAGATATATAAATGTGCACTATGATCCCAGAGTGAGCCAGAATGATCTTCATCTAAAAAGACTGGGATAAGGATGGCTAAGCTTAGACTATTATGTTTTCATTAGTAATCAAATTAAAGTGTGGGAGTTACACACTCCTACTCCTTTTCTCACATCAGACCTATGCTTGCCTATAAAATCATTTGTGTAGTTCATTAGTCAGCCATACATGTACTTCCTGCATGGGCTTAATCAGATGAAGGTCTCAAAAACAAATGCAAAATTCTACCTAGATGTAATGTTTTATCAGCATTGAAGTCATTTTTAATGGTCAATCCATTATGCTTGTACTTGTGTTTCAAAATATTATTATCTTTCCATTCTTTTTTTAATTCTCTTCTTTTCAATTTTTTGCAACATTTAATTTAGTACTTGCAAGATGGCTGGTGATCCAAGGAAAGGGGTATACTATTGAAATCATATATAAAACAATGCACACACTGGTATTTATGTATAAAATTCTGAAAATAATATGATCAAATCCCTTAAGCCAAAAGTACTATGCAAACAAATGGTATAGCATGCTTCTACATCAAGTCTCAGAATAGAATCATTGTGAACCTATATATGTATAATACCTTACACTATACTATATCCCAGCGGTTGAGTTTGGGACAAGAAAAACTGGAATAACTTTTTATAGGAATATGAGATAATGATGAAACTTTCACAGGTTCTTAGTCGCCAAAGTCCATCAAAATCTGTGAAATCTTGGGTCTTTTAGCTCTTGAAAACCTTGAGAACTGGGTTCTCCCTATAAACCCAATGGCATACCAAAGCTAACTGCAATGACGTTTTATGATTTCATAGTTAAACCCTAACAAGGATATTTGTTAGGGTTTAATCTGCATGCAAAGTTTGCTCCATATCCAAATGGTATTAATTTTCAAAAAATATTGGCCTGCCTCTTCTATTTTCACTTTTCATGATATTATTATGTGTACCAATTATTTTGTTTACATTCATCTTGTTTTCTCTCTGATATCAATCAACAATGCTGATTAAACTGCATGTTACCTTCATCACACAATAGCCAGTAAGTCATATTGTGTACTATTATTATTTATCGTATAATTTATGCTTCTCTTATTGATATTCATTAACTGCTATCTTTGGCACATAATAGTGGGTAAGTCTATACTATTATTTAACAATATGTTACTCTCTCTGATATCAATCAACAATAAACTTCACAACAGACAGTAAGTCATAATGTGTACTATCATATATTTTTTTATTTATCAAACTAATCTTTGTCATACAATAGTGGGTAAGTATCATGTACTGTCATCTTTTAATTTGTCTTTCTCTCTGATATCAATCAACAACAATTAAACTGCTATCTTCATCCATCACACAATATAGAATGTAAGCTGTAATAATGACGGTACTATTATTTATACTTATCTTTTATTTGTCCAATAATTGAACTATTTTCTATATCACATACACAATAGGGAGTAAGTCTTAATGTTTATTACTTCAACTTATTATTTTCTGATATTAATCAACAATATTTAAACTTCTTTGTCACACAATAGCAAGTAAGTCATAATGGGTATATTATTTTAGTAGAATTTATGTTTTAATTTGACTTTTTTTCTCAAACTGATAACTTCATACAATAGAATGTAAGCCATATACCACATGTGTACTTTACCTTTTAATTTATTGTTCTGTTACTGATATTCATCAACTGTTATCTTTGTCACACAATAGTTTGTAAGTAATAACAAGGAGTTCTGTTATTTACATTTTATCCTCTGTTTTTTCTAATATTAATCAACAATAATTACACTTTTATCTTCATGACACAATAGACAGTAAGATCATAATGTGCACTGTTATTCTTTGATTTTATGATTTTCTTAATGACATTCATTAACTATTATTTTTCTCACACAATAGTGGGTAAGTAATAATGTATACTATTATTTACATCAATCTTCATTCTCTAAACAACAATCAAACTAATATCTATATCACACAATAGGAAGTAGGTGATAATGTTTATTATATTAATTTATCTTTTTCTGATACTCATTTTGGCAACATTAGGAAGTAAGTCACAATGCTTATTACTATGTAGAATTTATGTTTTAATTTGTCTTTATCTCTGCATATCAATAAACTGTTATAATATTCATCTCACAATAGATTGTAAGTCATAATGTATTATGCTATTACATATAATTTATTTTTATTTTATGGTTCTCTTACTGATATTCATCAACTGTTATCTTTATCACGCAATAGATTGTAAGTAATAATGTTTACTTATTATTTTTAACCTGTCATTCTTCTGAAATATTAATTAACAATAATTGAACTGTTATTTTTGTCAATAACTAGAGAGTAAGTCATATGTGCTATTTTATATATTTATCTTTTAATTCATCATTCTCCTATTAATATTTGTCAACTGTTATCTTTGTTAGATTGTAAGTAATAACATGTACTATTATTTACTTATTATCTTCTAATCTTTCATACTCCAAACTTTTATCTTTATCACACAATAGGATGTAAGTGATGATTTTTATTTTAATTTTCCTTTTTCTGATATCAATTTAAACTCATTTTTGTCACACAATAGGAAGTAAGTCTTAAAGTGTATATTTTTATGTAGAATTTATTTAACTTGTCTTTATCTCTGCTATCATAATTAAACTTGTTTCATCACACAATAGAGAGTAAGTCATAACATGTACTAATATATTTTTATCTTTTATTCAATGGCTCTCTTACTGACATTCATCAATCAACTGTTATCTTTGTCACACAATAGGAGGTAAAATATTACGGTGTACAATTTTTATTTTTAATCTGTCCATTCTCCCTGATATTAATTAAAAATAACTTTGTCACACATTATAGACAGTAAGTCATAATGTATTATATATATATATTATTTTCCCAATAATCAAACTGTTATCTTTATCACACAATAGGGAGTAAGTAATAATGGGTAACTATTATGTACTTATTATCTTTTAATCTGTTGTTTCTTTGACAATGATTAAATTGTTATTTTGTCACACAACAGGAAGTAAGTCATAATGTGTACTACTATCTTTTAATTTAATGGTTCTCTTACCTATATCACTTTCACACAATAGATTGTAAGTCATAATGTGTGTACTATTAGTGACATTTTATCTTTTAATTTGTCTTTCTCTCTAATATCAACAATAATCAAACTGTTATCTTCAACACAATAGTGGGTAAGTCATAAAGTATATTTACTATTATTTACATATTATCTTTTAATCTATCTTTCTCTCTGATATCAATCATTAATAAACTGTTATCTTCATCACACAATAGGATGTAAGTCATAATGTGTACTATTTTATATATTTATCTTTTAATTTACCATTCTTTTACCGATATCAATTAACTGTTATCTTTATCACACAATAGTTTGTAAGTCATAATGTGTACTATTATATTTATCTTTTAATTTGTCTTTCTCTCTGATATCAATCAACAATAATTAAACTGTTGTCTTCATCACACAATGTAGCATGTAAGTCTATTATTTATTGTTATCATAGTTGTCCAATAATCAAACTGTTATTTTATATCACATACACAATAGGGAGTAAGTGATAATGTTTATTATTTCAGCTTATTTTTTGTTATCAATCAACAACAATAAAACTCTTTCTTTGTCACACAATAGCAAGTAAGTAATAATGCGTATATTATTTTAGTAGAATTTGTATGTTTAAATTTATCATTCTCTCTGATTATCAATCAACAATAATTAAACTGTCATCTTCATCACACAATAGAGAGTAAGTCATAATGTGTACTGTTATATATGTTTTATTTCTAAATTTATTATTCAATAATTAAACTGTTATCTTCATCAAACAATAGATTGTAAGTATAATAATACTTTTATTTACATCTTTTAATTTGTCCTCTCTGATATCAATAAACTATTATATTCATCACAATTATAGGCAGTAAGTCATAATGTGTGCTATTTTACCTTTTAATTTATCGTTCTGTTACTGATAATTATCCATCAACTGTTATTTTATCACACAATAGAGGGTAAGTATCATAATGTACCACATACTATTATTTATACTTGTCTTTTTTTGTCCAATAATATAATCAAACTTTTATCTTTATCACACAATAGAAAGTAAGTGATAATGTGTATTATTTTAATCATTTTTTGATATTGACTTAAACTCATTTTTGTCACACAATAGGAAGTAAGTCATATTGTGTATAATGTTTTAGTCACTGTCTTTCTCTGATTATCAATAAACAATGAACTTTTATCTCGCACAATAGCTTGTAAGTCATAATGTGTATTGTTATTCTTTTGTCTTATGGTTCACTTACTGATATTCATCAACTGTTACCTTTGTCACATAATAGATTGTAAGTTAACTATTATAACATTTTACATAATTATCTTTTAATCCTTCATTCTTTCAAATATATCAATAATAATAAAATTGGTATTTTTGTAGGAAGTAAGTCATAATAATGTATGCTACTATTTTTTACACTTATCTTTAATCTGTCTTTGTCTCTGATATCAATCACAATGATTATAATCTGTTGTTATTGTCACTAAATAGATGGTAAGTCAATATTATGTTATATTGAGGTGATTGTTATTTTGGGATGAGCCTTAACGAGCGTTAACAAAAGTGCAATGATTTTTCTGTGTATGTGTGTTTTGACCTATTTATGTTACCCTAATAATAAGTAAATGATTAACCCATTGATAACATATTTTGTGAATGTGTATTGTGTTCCTTCCTAAAACTAAAAGTTAAAGAACAAGAAAATGCTGACCAACTGCAAACAGAATGATTTTTCAGTATTCTATAACACCAAAATAAGACAGACACAATGTCCAAAGGCTAAATGCTATACAGAAAGAATGCAATGATGCACCCTAGTCTTGAGCAATAGTGGCTGGTTTCTGGCTTAATTAAATTGCTAACTTTACTAAATAAGTCTAGTTTCACTTGCTTTTGCTTGAGACATGATGAGTTATTTGATGAGCAAATCTTGTGTAGATTTGCCAAAATTAATTTTGTGCTTGAACTGTCAAAAGTGATTAATTTTCAAGATATTTAGTGAGATTTATTGGCAAGGAATTAAATTTTGGTGAATTGGAAAATGCCAAACTGAACTTGCGAATTATTAACTTCCATAGGATAGACATAAGAAAATAATGAAATAGCCAAAACCCATGCATTTAGTCAATTACATCAAAATTTCTGCAGTATGGCTATTCCATGCATAATGCATGCTGGCTAGCTAATGGCCAGATAAATCAAAACTTGCTAGATTCAGTGCAATTCAATATGCTTTCTTATGAAATAATCAGTCTTTTCCCTTACACGTTTTACATTATTTACATTTATCTTTTAATCTCTCTCTCTTATTCATTTCCTCTTTCTAACTCTCTGTCTCTGATATCAATTAATCTGTTATCTTAATCACACAATAGGCAGTAAGTCAAATTGTGTACTATTCTTTACAATTTATCTTTAATCCATTTTCTCTTTCTTTAAAATCAATGAAACTGTTAACTTTTGTCACACAATAGAGAGTAAGTGACTATTGACATTTTTATTATTTAATATCTGATATCAATCAACAATAACAAACTTGTACAATAGAAAGTAAGTCATAATTTAATATTATTTATTCTTTACTTGTAATTTGTCATTCTTCCTCTGATATCAATCAATAATTGCCATGCACACAATAGGCTGTAAGTCATAATGTGTACTATTATTATCATTTAACCTGTTATTCAATCAACAACAAATAAACTGCTAAATATCACACAATAGGAAGTGAGTCATACTGTGTACTTTACCTTTTAATTTATTGTTCTGTTACTGATATTCATCAACTGTTCTCTTTGTCACATACTATAGCTTGTAAGTAATAATATGTACTATCTTTACATATTTTTTATTTTCTAAACAACAACCAAACTGATATCTTTTTACAACATAGGAAGTAAGTGATAATGTTTATT
>NW_003547540.1:4901-8805 GCF_000090795.2 Amphimedon queenslandica | reverse complement strand
ACAATAGCTTGTAAGTTATAAATTACTATTATACATTTTATCTTCTTTCTCTCTAATAATAATTAAATTGTTACCAATAGGCTGTAAGTCATGATGGATTAGTTATATTTTATCTTTTAATTTGTCTTTCTCTCATACCAATCAACAATAATTAAACTGCATGTTGTAGGCAGTAAGTCATAATGTGTATAATTATCTACATTTCATTTTTGATATGTTGTTTTTCTTGTTATCATTCAACAATGAATAAAATGATATTTTTGTCACAAAATAGATAGTAAGTCATAATGTATTATTTTAAACCTAGCTGTCATTCTCTCTCTTCACTGTTGACTTTGTAACACAACAGACAGTAAGTGATAATTTCAATTGTACTGTTATTTTTACTTTATTTTTTCTGATACCAAACAATATCAATCAAAACTATTATCATTTTCACACAATAGGAAGTAAGTTCTATTAGTAAAATTTTATCTTTTAATCTGTCTTTTTCTCTGATATCAATCAACATAATTAAACTGTTGTCTTGGTCTTGCACACAATAGTTCGTAAGTCATAATGTGTACTATTATTTACATAATCTGTCTTTCATTTTCTGATATCAATACAACTATGCTCTTTTGTTACACAATAGAGGGTAATCAATAATGAGTCTTTATTATTATTTACATGTTATATCTTTCTATTAAATAATCAATAAAACTGTTATTTTTACAAAAACAATAGAACGTAAGTCATAATGTGCACTATTATTTGTTTAAATTTTATTTTTTATCTCTAATATTAATCAACAATTATTTAACTGTTATCTTTATCACAATAGAATGTAAGTCATATTATTCACAGTTTATTTTTTAATTTTTTGTTATATTTGGTAATAAACCATTATCTTTGTCATTAATAGATGGTAAGTCATGGTATGTACTAATTATATGCCATTCTCTCTTTGATATCAATATTCAATGATTAAATTGTCACACAATAGGAAGTAAGCTATTTTATGTACTGCCTTTTACATTTTATCTTTTAATCTGTCATTATCTCTGATTTCATGCAATCAATAATAATTTCTATCTTTGTCACTCAAAAGGAAGTAAGCTATGATACCTAATTTCTTTTTAATTTTATATATCACTTTCTCTCTCATATCAACAAACAATGTTTAATCTTTGTCACACAATAGAAAGTTCATGTAAGTCATAATGTAGATTTATTTTTGTATTTTATTGTTTATTTTGTTCATTCTGTTTTTATTGTTTTTACTCTGATGTCAATTAATTGACAATGATCACAATATATAGGAAGTAAGTCATAGTTTATATATTTTACTATTGTTGCCTTACTGATAATATTTTTCATCACACAATAGATAGTAAGTGATAATATGTACTATTAATCATTTTATCTCAATGAATCTAATATTTTCGTCACACAATAGGAAGTAAGCTATTTTATGTACTGCCTTTTACATTTTATCTTTTAATCTGTCATTATCTCTGATGTCATGCAATCAATAATAATTTCTATCTTTGTCACTCAAAAGGAAGTAAGCTATGATACCTAATTTCTTTTTTATTTTTTATATCACTTTCTCTCTGATATCAACAAACAATGTTTAATCTTTGTCACACAATAGAAAGTGCATGTAAGTCATAATGTAGATTTATTTTTGTATTTTATTGTTTATTTTGTTCATTCTGTTTTTATTGTTTTTACTCTGATATCAATTAATTGACAATGATCAATTTTGTCACATGATATATAGGAAGTAAGTCATAGTTTATATATTTTAATATTGTTGCCTTACTGATACTATTTTTCATCACACAACGCACTATTAATCATTTTATCTTAAATGAATCTGTTATTTTTGTCACACAATAGGAAGTAAGCCATATTATTTACATTTTATCGATTAAGACTGTCTTTTTCTCCCTGATATCAATCAATGTTTGTCTCACACATACACAATAGGAAGTACATGTAAGTTATAATTTGTTTTCACATTTACATTTTGTCTCTTGCTGATATCAATCAATCAACAATAAATAAACTGTTATTTTTGTCACACAATAGAAAGTAAGTCATAATGTGCATCATAATTATCATTTGCATTTTATCTTTTAATCCGTCTTTCTGATATTAATCAATAATAATTAAACTGCTATCTTTCTCACTCAAGGAAGTAAGTCATATTGTGTACTTATATTTGCATTTTATATTTAATCCATCTTACTTTCTGTGATGCTAATCAACAATTACTAAACTGTTATTTGTATCACTTAATAGAGAGTAAGTGATAATGTGCATACTGTTACTCATTTACATGTGTTTGTTTTTCTCTCTGATATCAATCAATACTGTTGTCTTGGTCACACAATAGTCCGTAAGTCATAATGTGTACTATTATTTAAATTTTATCTTCTAATCTGTATTTCTCTCTGATATCAATCAACATTAAACTGTTGTCTTGGTCACGCAATAGAGAGCACATGTACATGTAAGCCATATTGTGTACTATTATTTTCATTTTGTCTTTTAATCTGTCTTACTCTCTGATATGATATCCATCAACAATAATTAAACTGGTATCTTAATTGGCCATGTGATAGATTGTAAGTCATAATGTGTGTTATATTATTTACTTTTTATAAACCTATTTTTCTCTTACATGTCAATCAACTATTTTCTTCTTCACACAATAGGAGGTAAATTATATTTTAAAAATCTATTGTTCTCTGTGTCATATCAACAAACAATAATTATATGGTTATATTCATCATGCAATAGCCAGTAAGTAATAGTATTTTTTGCAACTGTTATATTTGACTGATTAATTATTCATATGGGTCCATTTATGGCATTTTGAATTAGGTTTCTTTATATGGGAGTATTCTCCAATCTCTAAAACTATAGATATATGTAGAATATACAAATGTTCTTTTAAACTAGAATGAAACTAGCCTGCAATACACTATATATGGTATATATAATACAGTATATCCTTATACAGAGTGTAACATAAATGATTAAGTACCACAATAGGATGATAATGTCACCAAAATGCAAAATTGCCATTTAACCTGGGAATTTGTCAGTTAATTTTTAAAATTTCCAAATTAACTGCCACATGGTAATACTATGCATACTGAAATTGCCTTAGGAAAATATTGCAATTTCTCACTCAATGATATTTATTTAAAACTAACTGGTTTTTTATGTGGGCCCTTTCACAATACTTAATAAAATTTGAATTGCAGCGGCATCTATAGTAGATATTACGTCATTGCAGCTAGACTGTTTTGTGCTTTTAGCTGTCCTGATACCAAATCTTTCTTCTAGCATTAGCACTGTAAACTATAATTATCTATTTTTAGAGAGAAAGAAGAATTGAAGTGTATAAAAATGCACTAGCTGGAGGAGCAGCGTATGTTGCATATTCACGAGTTCTATTCCTGGGTACTGCTGGTGTGGGGATGACAAGCTTTAAACGTTCTCTTATGAAGTTACCATGGGAACCGAGTGTATCTGATATTAATCAAGTTCGTCCATTCACACGCGAGTGGCACACACTCAAAAAAGATCAATTGAGTGTTGCATTGTATGAGGATGAGATTAAAGAATTGGTCGGATTAATATTCGCTGTTTTTGAAGAAGAACTTAAAGGCTCTGATCATACTACTCCGTCTGCTTCGAACAAAAAATTTCAACGTGAAATTATGAATGCAGTTGACACAATTGTGTCCGATGTTGAATCTTCTATTAAAAATCATACTCAGCCAGAGAAGCCACAACCATTTCTTCATTTTTGGGACTGTGGTGGTCAGTTGCCTTTTCTTGAGATTTTACCAGTTTTTCTCACTTCTGGTACATTATTCTTTCTTATTTTTGATGCAGAGAAAGA
>NW_003547540.1:0-3930 GCF_000090795.2 Amphimedon queenslandica | reverse complement strand
CAAGCAATATTTCATGCCTCTTGTTCTCAAGTCAATGCAAGTTAAAAGGAGCTTAATGACATTATCATCAGATGCCATTCAAGCAGCACCACTTCATATTGCTTTCAATAGTGGATATGTACCTCCTGGTTTCTTCACTCGCTTTGTGGTTGTACTTGCCAATGCCAAAGGAATGGAGCTTTGTTTTGAGAAAGGTGTCTACAGAAACCGCATCACATTCCGTTATCAGGATCCCAACAGCACCACTATTGAGCATGTAATAGTCACTGATTGTACTGATGTCATTCAGATCAATGTAGTACAACATCATCGTCATCTTGATCAAGAAGTAGTTTTCTTTACAAAAATTTGTCAAGCTATTCGAGTTCTTTTAGAAGATGCAGCAAAAGAAGTTGAAGAAATTTTAAAGAAGTGTGCCAGTGGATGGACTGATGAGAACAAGCCCACCCGATATATATTCACACACAAGTTTAAGTACGTCTGCACTAGCTGTCCTTTGACCGAGTCACCTGATTACCTAACACTTCCACCAGCAAATTCAACTCAGGATTCTCAAGTGTTTTGTGACAAAAATACGAATGACTACCGTGCTCTTACTAAACAGGAGAAGGTTTGGTTTAAAGACACAAGTCAGGTAAAAAATAATTTTAATTTATCTTCTTATTTTTTATACTTTATGTTTTATTATCATTGCAGTGTTTTCATTTGTTATTTTGTTGTTATTGTTATAGTCTGAGAGGAGAACGAAAGAGGAAGCCCTTACTAGCTCTGATGAGTCTCATGCAAAACTGCTAGGTAATATCCTTAATTACATGAGTTTGATAATTTTCTAGAGTTGGGTTAAAATTTTGCACATCACCCCAAAAAATAATTAACATACCGTATAGTGGGAAAAGTTAGTGGATTTTGGCGATTGGCGGTTTGCAAGTGGAATCGCCAATATTAAAACTGCCAATCATTAATGCGCATGCTCAGCAATGCATGTGTACACAAAAATCGCCAAATTAAAAACTGCCAATTAATTTTTACAGCAAAATTGCCAAAATAAAGCGCTATACAGTATATTTACCTCCCACAAAATTACCTAATTTACTAAAATTAAAATTAAATTAAATTTACACTGTGTTTATATTTAAATTAAAATTAAATTTGCATGTACTGAAATTCGACTGCCATTTATTGTTACTATATATTTCTTGGCCTGAGTACAGGCATAAGGGCTTCATGCATGCTAAAGGTGTAGAGAGCTCCCATGCATCATGGGCACATGCATGTAGTTAAATTAATTTTAAAAGTTTCCATTTTGCCCTAATCATACTACTATTAAATTATATACAATATAAGTGTCAGTACATGACAATATCATTATTACAATCTCATAGACATTAGTGATCTTGATGATGTCATTGAAGGGTTAGAGTCAGTTGATTACACCAAGTGGAAAACATTGGGTGTCCACTTAGGACTGTACCACACTACACTGGATGCCATTAAAGCAGATCATGGAAATGTTAAAGATTGTCTGATGGAGTGCATGGCTGCCTGGTTAAAAGGAAAAGATAAAGTGAGAGAGAAAGGAGGTCCCAGTTGGTCGTCATTAGCTACAGCACTAGAAAAAATTGGAGCAAATGACATTGCTATTAACATTAAAGCAAAGTAGTGTAGGCCATAATTTTGCTGCTATTATTATTTTTAGATTAGCATTTTTGTAGTATTAGTTTTTTGTAGCATTAGTTTTTTGTAGTATTAGATTATTTTTCATATTTTGTAGCATTAGACTTAGTACTGATTTTTTGTAGTTTCACATATATTTACTGCTGCTTTGTTTTGACTTAAAATTAAAATTTTTCATGATGTGAATGAAACATCTCAGTCGCGACGCCAACGGTAAGCTCACGTGAATTTTATTTTCCAAGTGACGTCATAATGGCTGCCAAGTGATGGCTAAAGCTGTGTTTAGTTTTGTGCAGTTTACAAGATGGTGGGTAGTCTATAGCTCTAAGAAGCAGACTCAAACTTGAAGCAAAAAGGTATAGAATCAATTGGTTAGTTTTCAGTCTGAAATGTAAGTACATTTTGCTTGTTATTGCCGGTCGCTGTTTGGAAAATGGTGTACACTATCTAGGTATATAATAGTACTGGGACTGGCCAGAACAGCTCAGAATTAGGTATGCAACTGGCCTATTAGTAGATCTTTGTGTATGCAAAGTTTCGTTTTGATACTGTTGTCTAGAACGACAGTTGCATCCATAATGTAGATTCAGCCTGCATGGTCCATTCTTTCATGCCATATTTTGACTGTTCTGTTCCTTTTTTCTACAGATTCCACACTCAGGATCATTAATCAAGTCATTTTACCTCAATAGAATTGTTTGAAATCCTTTTAGAGCTAGATTTTATACTTGTCATTATAGTCATATTATGTGCCATTGACTTTCAGAGACCACAGCATCCTTATTTCTTGCTGGAACAACTTTAAACTTCTGGAGTATATTCTTCTAGCTACTATCTTGTTGTAAGCAAATGGACAAGAAGCTGGAGTTGTCTAGAACACTGTACGCATCCGGTAAAGTCAAGGACATCAGTTGCTTGCAGTTCTGTTATAGTTTATTTAAACTGGTTGATGTTTTTTATGGTGATAAATATGTATGTTCTGTGTATTGTATGCAAATTTCATAGTAAAACTATTAAATGAAAAATAAATATAAAATAAAGTAGCAACTCATTAATTATTCATACTGTCAAGTGTATTACAATGAAATTATACAGGCTCTTATGACTTCCGGTACCGTTGGCGTCACGACTGATCTGAAAAGTGAAAATTCTGAACTCATTGAGCTGCGCATGCGTACAAAAATTTAGCCTACATATACGGAAAGAGCTGAGTTTACTGAGTCAGATTACGGATAAAACATGGAGGAAAGTGGATCAGAAAAGTCAACCAGAGAAAAAAAAGACATATCCTTTGTAAGCTAACAAGAACTGATCCTTATTAACAATAACAATAGGAAGATGCTTACATTCCTTTTGAAGAAGAAATACTACGTCATCCTTACAGTGTAAAGTGCTGGATAAAGTACATTGAACACAAACAGATTAAGAGTGACCACGCCCACTCATCAGCAGTCAACCTAATATATGAGAGAGCACTAAGAGTATTACCAGGAAGGTATAGAATAGTATTTATATTTATGCTTTGTTGTGTTAAGGGGGCGATTTTAATTTATTATAAATAATCTGCTTTCATTGTAAAAATTAAAACTGTCCTAAATGACAAAATTAGTAAAACAAACTACTTCCAGTATATATACAGTAAATATTATTATTGGGGCGAGCCTGAGCTCGCCCCACATAAACGAGACGAGTATGTTTGTCTGTCTATCTGTTCATGTACGTCACCCCTATTTATGCGTAATACGGTAGATGCTATGCATTGAAAAGGGTATATAAATTCAGTTTTCAATATTTCATTAAAGGTGGGAGTGGCCACAATGAAATAAAATGGCGACCAACACATGGGGAAAAGTCGTGAGTTTTCTAGCAGCAAAATAAGACAGAAATTCTGTCCAAAGGCTTCTCCAACAGCCAGGCAAGGTTATAGATGCAATAAAGTAACTATGAAACTTGTTTTTGCTGATAACTCGACTTACTGTACTCGCATACTGCTGTCCAAAGCAACAGCAAGGAATGTCATGTCCAGCAATGAGTGGTCGCGGATTAGTATACTGAGCAATTATCTCCGTATACTACTGGTTGACTTTATACAGGGCAGGAATGGACATTTCCATTTACTAGGCTATATCTTTCTTCAGAATAAGTCTCATCAATTTGCGCACTTCAGTAGTTGTTCTCCATAATTATACCTGTGTTCCTGCTAAATATGACAGCACTTGGAGTAACTTCGTGTGGAACATTTGCAGATTAAAGATA
>NW_003547539.1:14639-17046 GCF_000090795.2 Amphimedon queenslandica | reverse complement strand
AGCAACTTCATGTAGTTCCTCCATGTTATGTCTCCGCCTACAAGTACACATGTAACCACACCCTCAGTCACACCCACTTACTGTTCTGGTGGAGTGGAGAAAGGTGTTAGTGATAATCTCTTGTTATCATCATCATCAATAGTGACTATAATAATAATAATAATAATAATAATATGTAATGATGTCAGTCATGATAAATGTTAATGCACATTAAGTTTGAACTGAATCTGGTTAAATTAAGAGTTTTGGCTGATTAAAAAATTGGCCAATTTATGAAAAAATCCCTGTACTATAGCCCATCGTTTTTTCCAAAAATTGCTCCAAAATCACCCCCAATTTTTATTACATTTTCTAATACGTATTGACGTCCTTATGCTGTGTAGAAAGTTTGATCCAATTCCGACTTCAATTTTTCAAGTTATGGCCATTTTAAGAAAACATCAAAATTCTGAAAAAATCCCTGTACTATAGCCCATGGTTTTTCCCAAAAAAATGGCCAAAAAATCACCCCCAATTTTTATTACATTTTCTAATACATATTGACGTCTTTATGCTGTGTAGAAAGTTTGAGCCAATTCCGACTTCAATTTATCGAGTTGCGACCATTTTAAGGAAACGCCAAAATTCTAAAAAATACCCTGTACTATAGCCCATGGATTTTTCCAAAAATAGCTCCAAAATCACCCCCAATTTTTATTATATTATCTAATACATATTGACGTCCTTATGCTGTGTAGAAAGTTTGAGCTGATTTCGACTTAAATTTTTCGAGTTACGGCCATTTAAGAAAACGCCAAAATTCTGAAAAAATCCCTGTACTATAGCCCATGGATTTTTCCAAAAAATGGCTAAAAAATCACCCCCAATTTTTATTACATTTTCTGATACGTATTGATGTCCTTATGCTGTGTAGAAAGTTTTAGCCAATTCCGACTTCAATTTTTTGAGTTACGGCGATTTTAAGAAAGAAAACGCCAAAATTATGAAAAATACCCAAGGCTACAGCCCATGGATTTTTTCAAAAAAATGGCTAAAAAATTACTCCCAATTTTTATTACATTTTCTGATACATATTTATGTCCTTATGCTGTGTAGAAAGTTTGAGCCAACTCCAACTTCAATTTTTCAAGTTAAGGCCATTTAAAAAAAACGCCAAAATTCTAAAAAATACCCAAGGCTATAGCCCATGGATTTAAAAAAAATAGCTCCAAAATCACCCCCAATTTTTATTACATTTTAAAATACATATTGATGTCCTTATGCTGTGTAGAAAGTTTTAGCTGATTCCGACTTCAATTTTTCAAGTTATGGTCATTAAAAAAAATAGGCCAATTTCTTTAAAATCCCTGTAGTGCCTGCATGTACTGTACATACATGTAGCTTATGCTTATTTTCTAACTTACGTGTTTTGCTTTGAGTGTGTGGTACATCCTCTTCTCCAACAAATCTCTCATTTCCTTCATCTTCAATCGACTCATTTTCCAATAATTTTAACTCCTCTTCACTCACATTAATTATCTAACAACAACAAATAAGTAAATAAATGAATAAATAAATAAACAAACATTAATAATTAAAATAAAGTAAGTGGTCTTACATCATGAACATGAGCAGTCATTATTTCTACAACTTTTGCTTGATAGCTCATGTTGGCTAGTAATTCAAGTAATGGGATCATCTCTCTATAAAAGGAAGAAAGACAGAGTGTGCGTACATGTATTACAATGGAGCCTCTATACAATGGACACTTTGGGTCAAGAAAGTGTCTCTGTTATACAGAGGTGTTCTTTGAAGGAAAGGAGAGTGTGTGTAAATGTATGCAATTGCAACGGTGCCTCTATATCATGGACATTTTGGTACTGTAAGTTGCTCTGTTATACAAAAATCACCCCCATTCTTATTACAATTTTCTGATGCACTTATCCTATGTAGAAAATTTAAGTTGATCCTCTTAGTTTCAACAACTCTGTTCAAGTAGGCCTGATACTTGAATCCTTTATTAAACATACTCTTTAAGGAGCTCCTGGATTTAGTAACAGCTTCATCTAGATGATCCACTTCATCACAATCCCCACAACAATCCTCATCATCAACTCCAGCCACTCCCCCAATCACTTAATTAATACACTTCCATTGCGTGGGTGTTCATGATGTTTTAAAGTTCCAGTTACATACAAACACTCTAATCAATGATTATAAAGTGATCCTGTCATAAATCACTATAGTAGGGCCACACTGACTTTGCACTGTTATTATAAAAGCAGTCTTGGTGGTCACATTTTAAGCAGCTGCTAATTGTTTGTTAAGTGTTTATTTATATTGTGTTTACCAACTATGAATATCATTATCTCAAATATAGCAAATCACAGGCATTATAATTATTAATAAAACTAAAGTTATAGTAAAT
>NW_003547539.1:8352-13130 GCF_000090795.2 Amphimedon queenslandica | reverse complement strand
CTCTCGTACATCTTAGCCTCCGGGGTCGTAGGGTTGGGATTGGGGTTTAGTGTTTAGTTTTTAGAGCACCCGCGCGTACATCTTAGCCTCCGGGGTCGTAGGGTTGGGATTGGGGTTTAGTGTTTAGTTTTTAGAGCACCCTCTCGTACATCTTAGCCTCCGGGATCGTAGGGTTTTGGGGTTAGGGTTTAGTGTTTCTTGATAAAAAGACTAAGTTCCATTTTGCACTACTGCGCATGCGCACAAGCTGTTTTACGGAGAAAAACGGACTGCCGGAGCTCTAGCATTGCAAACTACGTCCGGTTACCGGAGCTGTAGACACAGCCTAAACATTATGTTTATTGACTTGGGTGTGGTTTATAATCATGACCGACGGACCAGCACTGATTTTGCAGCAAAGAGCTCGAAGGTAGTGGTCCATACAAGAATATAACGGGATAAGAGAGCTGGATGGCTCCACTAAAGCTGCTAAAGATAGCTGATTAGCTGCTGGACACTGTAAATGTATAAACACGTGGTCAATCGCCATAGCAACTATCTAATCTGTTTCCATGGAAATTCTAATTAGCATTCGCGAAAATTAGTCGTCCTACGGTATATATAACTATAACTAAATCTATTTTAGTACAACAAAATTGTGATTTTAGTTAACTAAACTATAATTCTTCCATTTGATGTCAAAGTAGCTAGAATCATAACTAAAATGGCTTAATGTCAGACCTATAACTAAAATAGAATTAACAGTTTTGTACTAGTACTAGTCGTGCCTACTTATTAGATCTAATTCCGTGAAATCTACTTTCATTTGACCAAAATTGATCCTGTTGAGAGGGTACTTTTGTTAGTGGGGCATGCTTCTTTATGGTAACATTTGAAATTGCTATGATTCAATGGCTTTTTTGCTTGTGATTGCTTGGTTTGTTATAACTAAAACTATATATAGCTATAACTAAAAGAAAATGGTATCACATAATCATAACTAAAATAAATAGGCTGAAACTTTACTATAACTAGAACTGCATGGAACTAAATAGATTTATACTTTGTTCTAAAGTACCATAACTAAAACTAAAATGTAAATCATGGACTAAAACGACTCATATACCCTTGCCTATACGTCTACGCGTGGCAAGGGTAACAACACTGCAAATTATTCTAGCATAATTTGGAGCATAATAGGGCAAGTTATTATCTTGGCATAACTGGAGCATAATGAGTCAAAATTTCTGGCCCTATACCTCTGACGCCCACATGATTTCAATTCAATATGGCAGGTGGTACAAGTACTAGTACAACAACCCCACTGCCTAGTACCCATCTATTCAAGTGTGGCAAGCCCAATGACTTAGACTATTCTATTTTCCAGTGACTCAAAATTACTAGAAACATTTTTTGATTCTGGCATTATTACAATTTTAACAGATACATGTACATGTAACTTGATAGCTGATATTTGAGTAAAGCTTAAACTACGAGCATAATAATAAGCATAATTGGATTCATTTCAAAGCATAATAGGATGAAATTTGGAGCAGTCCCTAAAGGCAAAAATTGAAGCATAATTTGCCAAGCCCTATCTGGAGACAATCCACTGACTGTTTTGAAGTGTTACTGTTAGGCGTGACTCGTTGTTGGTGGATGTCTGGAAAAAGTTAGTTTATCTCTCCCTACCATCTTCCCTCCTCCTCTGTCTTCATGCTCTCTCTTTCTATTTATTCTTCTGTAGTCATTGTCTTCATTTATTTCATTATTCATTTACTACAGGTTTCAAAATCAGAGCTGAACACAAAGCTCCTGTAATAGGGAAGTCCCTCTACCTGTGGGCAGGGAGCCAGCTTAACTTACCTAAAGTTCATGACTCCCTTCAAAAGAGGGAACTGACTTCAACAGTTGATGTCTACCAGCTTTCTACTGCTGACTGGTCCTCTCACCTAACAAGAGGTACTCCTCCATTAGGAGTAATTGCCTACTCCTGTACCACCTCTCATTCTAATATTTACTATTTTGGTGGATGGTGTGGTCATGATCACTGTTACCACAATATGTTGAATGTACTGAATACGATAAAGATGGAGTGGACTTCATGCAGTAATGCTGAACAGTCATTGATGAAGAAAGGCTATGGTGGAATGATATCAGTGGAATTTGATGGAGCAGAATACCTTGTCATAATAGGAGGGAAAGGTTCTACACCAACTGTTTACCATCCTCAGTTTCAATATGATCAAATTAAGGATGGTGTTGTTCGTACTAATGAACAGTTACTTTATAATGTGTCCACTGGTAAGATTTTCTTCCTAATAGCTTTATGTACACATGTACTATATTCTCTTCACTTTAGAACAATTCACTGTTCCATCTATCAGTGGACAGTGTTGTCTACCAACTGATTCTTTCATAATTGAGAAGATTACTACTACTGGTAACAGAGGAGTAATGTTTGGGGGTATTGTGGCTGTTAATGGTGATGGGACTACAAGTACTAACAGTGTTTACATATTCAGTGTGACACATAGTATAATAGTAAGTTGTATTATATTTTGTTGTATTGTATTGTACAGTAATACATTATCTCAGTATTATCACTAGAGGATATATTGTGTTGTACTCATATTAACTGTATTTTGTGTATTATTATATTAAATATTCACAAAATTCTGATGCTACATAAAATATTTTCATAATTAGACATTGTATAGTCATGCTTAGTATGGTATTTCATATTATCAAGTATATTGTGTACCAATAGATTTGTTATACCTCCAGTACTTGTACATGTACATGTACAATACAGGGGCGTATCTAGGAATTAGGGAAGGAGGGTGGAAATCATGATCAGGGGGCTAGATAACTTTGTTAAGAGGCTTGGTAGTGATGCAAAAGTCCAGGACTTCAGTAATATTTTTCTGAGGCTCTGAGCCCAGCCATGAGGGGGGCTCAAGCACCATTCAGCCCCATGCTAGAAACGCCCCTGCAATACTAAACACAACCACTAACCTCACCTCATTAACATCAAAGTATTAAATATTAGGATTAATTTTTACATGTCACACCATAGATATCAGAGTACAGAGGGATTGGAAACGGGGCATCTCCGTATACATCCCTAGGATACGGATGCTAGTTGACATTTGCATCTAGCAACGCCTAGCAACGGAGGCTGTCTTTGAGCAAGAGCTGTCTTTTTGAGACCTGTCATTCCAGCAGTGGTGTCACTATAATACGTCATTATTTATATCAAAGGAAGTAGAAGAGACTAGCATCTATCCCTAGACTAATTTTTATGTTGCTAGCATCATCATTTGCACTGAATATTTGCTCTGGAATGAGAATGCTTAGAATGACATTTTGTTTTGTACCCTTATCTCAGTAGTGTTAGACAGAAGACAATAACTTATCCACCCACTCAATAGAGATCCATAATGTTGAGGTCGCCTACTATGTTTCGTTTGGAAATACAATTGCATCTTTCTGTAACAATAGATTTACTGATTAGTTTGAGAGGTTTGTTTTGTACCCTTAACATAAAAACCAAAGGGTCTGTGACATTAACTATCACACCATCGTATTGCTTAGAACACACCGGAGGTCGCCAACACCATTTCTATTCAATAGGTTGTACAAATCAAAATATAGAACTAAATATAGTAAATGTGATCAATAATGATTGCTAATTCATAAAACACTGAATTTAAACTGCAAACAGATACATTGCTACAGCAGACAGCTTGGGCAAACAGGAAGAATGTCTCTCAACATTATTGAAGGGTTACCTATACAAAATAAGACTTTATGCAACAAAAAACCACCTGAGAAGTTTGCTTACCTTTTTCAACTTTCAGCCATTTTAATTTTACATACGAGTAATTAGAAAAATTATTTACGGTACTATCAACTAGCATTGCTACGGCCCGTTTCCAATCCCTGTATACCATAGATATTAGAGTAAATGAAAGGGATAGGAAACTGCCGTTGCGTGGGCGGATTATTCCATTGAGATTATTAGGTTGCCTAGCAACTTAAGCTAGTTACCCCTGGCCAGACTTGCTCTCTCCATCTCTGCAGCCCTGATTTTCACATAATAGCACTCGCATAGTAGTGATTGCAGTGCCATATGATACTTCAAAGAAATCAGCTGTTATACCACTATCATGCTGTAGCCAAAAATAGCAAGATTTACGCTCTTCTATTGCATTTATTAGCGATTAAAAGTTAAAAAAGTACTAGTTTGTTCTTTGGTCCCCATTATCTCAAAAGCAATATTATAAATGAAAGATTTAAAGCAAGCCCCTATTAAAGAATTCTTTTCTTTAGGTCTTCCAACTTTAATAATTCCAAAAGCTTGTTTTCTCGACATTTTATGCTCAAAAACAAGTAAACTTTCCGCATTTAGTTGCAGGGCCGTAGCCAGGAACTCAAAATAGGGGGTTCGAAAATTGCTGCGCGCTTCGCGCGCAGCGAAAATTTTGACGAAAACGGGCGTGGTTGGTAGGCGTGGTCTTAATTTACGCATATCAGCCATGTGCTGACTCAGCTAAAATGGCTATCTGTGCTTCTCGCTGTTGCCAAAATGCTAATCCTGCTTTTGCAGTGCTGTTCTTCATGACAGGAGCTAATCTAAAACTTTTTTGCAGCTACAACAGGGGGTTCGTCCGAACCCCCCCTGGCTACGGGCCTGAGTTGGGTACCATTATCTCACTTCTTGAACGAGTAATGACTAAAGAGACTTCAGATACAGAATCTAGATGAGTTATTCTGGGTCTTCCGCCCATTATCTT
>NW_003547539.1:3505-8342 GCF_000090795.2 Amphimedon queenslandica | reverse complement strand
TAATTCACTCAAATACACTAATACCTGTGCACTGAGATGACATAGATGCTGCTTTAGCTCTAGTATTCATTTGGGAATAGCCTACGTAACAGAACAATCATTGAGCCAGATGGATAGAAATATAGGAATCACTCTAAATTTTGCACACAAATAGAAGAACCACCCCTCTATGCAAAAACACTATGAGGGATCTTGTATATTAACTCAGTGTAGTTTCAAAAAATTATTTATACTAATAGGTGAAAAAACTGTAAATAACCTCAACACTGATTTACCATTTTAGAAGCAATTAACAAGTAGCAGTTAAACAATTTCTACATTAAATCCCTTACCTTATAGCCACAGAACACAGAGAAATTATCTGCACAAGAGAGAAACACTTTATGTGGTTGCTGCAGGCCGAAAGAAATCATTTAATTAACTATCAATAATTGACTTTTAATTTTAACCCTTTGACAAAAGAAATTTGAAACTTTAAAAAATCATAAATCTGAAACTACTGCTTTCCTAGCAATTTTACTTGAGCTGGAGTATTTATTCAGTTAGTTGAATAATTCGAGATACTTATTAGTTAAAATCTTTACATTAAAAATTTCACTTTAGACACCCTATGTATGTGACATAAACACAATTTGAGAAAAACCATTGTGAAGTTGTATTATTCCATAATGTTTGATAATTTTCTTAATAAATCCTATTGTAAAATTGAAAAAATTCCTATAAATAGAGAAATTATCATGGTATGGGTAACTAGCATTTCCTGCCGCGAACGGAAGTTTCCTATCCCTTTCATTTACTCTATTATCTATGGTCACACCCATTATTTGTATAGCCACACCCATTATTCATATTTTCACTGACTGATTAGTATTTGTTTATGTATCTAGAACTGGGAGATACTGAAACCAGGAGCAATACCTAATGAGGGACTGTGGTCTATGGAGAGATGTTATCATGCTAGTGCTATTATCAATGGTGACTCTACTTCACCTACACTAGTAGTGATTGGTGGAACAAAAAGGAATCAACTAGTTAATGAATGTTTGTTATTTGATAGTATCACTACTGGTCAGTACAGTTGTAGGAAGGTATGTGTGTGTATAGTACTGTAATGATGTGTGTGTGTATAGTTAGGTCAGTTGAGAGTATGACACTAGTACTGATGTATATTGATGATAGATTAGTAATTGTTAGTGTGTTCAGTAGATAACACTATCACTGATGAAACATTAACAATACAATAGAACCACCCACACATTTGATTAAAAATTACACTTTACGTGAACCAGCCTTAATGTGTGTGTGTGTGTGTGTGTACTATTAAAAAATTTCTTATTCTAATACCCTGTTCACACTACCCTTCAGAACTGTACTGGAACTGGGTTTTGGGGAAGTATAGTGTAGTTTTATAGCAAGTGTGAACATAACTGAACTGCACTGTAACCAAACCAAACCAGGCTAAAGTGGTGCACCAAAATAGGTGCTCTGAAATGGTGTAGTTAAGTTTTAAAGTGAAGTTGGTGTAGTTAAGTTGTGCAGTGTGAACTGCTACCAACATGGTTCTTTTATAACCAAACTAATCTAATTAGGTATAGTTCTGTAGGTAGTGTGAACACAGTATTAATATTGAGAGTTAAATTTGTACATATTTTGTTATTCTTCACATGATGTGAAATAAAATTTTTATTTTGTTTGTTGATGGTGAGGATTAGAATTGATTTTACAATTACAATAAATGTAACGATCATCTACATATGAAATGATACAATTTCTCATTTTATAAGTAACTGTATAAACATCATTTATCAGTAATTACTTGTATACTTCTCTTTATCTACAGATTCGTCTACCTGAATCTGTTACTGGCAGATACTATCACTCACTCACAGCAGTCACAATGTCACCACACTGTGTGTGGCTAGTAATTGTTGGAGGATGTAAAGAGTTTGAATGGAAAGATGTTGGAGGAGGAAAGAAGGAACCATGGATTACATACATCACTGATACTAATAGACTAATAATGATAATTGAATTAGGTAAGATAATATTAATCAATTGTAAGGATATGAGGATTAAATACATAATTACATTAAATAATGTGCCACTCATTTTTATAGTATGTACATTATTTGTAAATTTCAGTTCCTAATATGACATACATTTTCCATTCATTTTGTATACTGTACACACTACAATACCACTGTATGTGTGGGTGTGTATTTACAGCCACTATAAATGATACCATTAGTTTATAAGTTAAATATATTTATTTATAAATATATAATGTATCTTATTGTGTCTCAGTATATAGTGAAGCTGGTGAGTGGATAGTACAGTCAGTACTGGATGGTAATTATCCCACTAGTAAGAACTATCAAGAAAAGTATCAATCGTACAGCAAGACCAGAACATGGTGGATGGATCAGCTAATAGAAAATCCGACAGAGAGGGAAATGAAGCTTCAGAGATATATACAATCTTTACATGAAGACCTACAAGTGGCTCATGAGAGCAAAGTATCACTACAGGAGGCACTGGTTGAGGCCAATAAACAAGGTATATAGGATACTACACACACACACACACTTTAACTGTACTAACTGATTACTATTATGTAGTATTGTGTGGTTATTGGTAGTGTGAGTGTGTGTATTGGTACTGGTTTACATTATGATAGTTGCGGATTAGACAATGTTGAGTATGGAAATAGTATCCTGTACTCAATATAGGTCAAATTGTCCATGCATTAGAAATAATAAGATTCATTTAGAGTGAGCTCTGCATGCTTACCATATATGGTATGATTAGCAATAATCATAGTACATGTATTTATGGGCTACTGTACATGCAGTGCAAATTTGTATAAGCTAGAAATAATATTGAATATGATTATCTAATGGTTTGTACATTGGTTGAATTAGTCTTTGGTGTGTATATATTATCTGTATATTCTGTTGTGTTATTATGCATATACTGATTACTCTCTTCTTTTATAATATTATTCAGTTAAAGGTGATGACTTTATGAGGAGTGTATTAGAAGAGATGAGACAAGAAAAGGAAAAGTTGATTGAAGAGAAACAGATTATCACTGGTTAGTGTATCATCAGTACATAATATTAGATGAGAGAATATTCTATTAATGTATAGAGGATAATGAGAAACTGAAACTCAAAGTTAGCAATAATGAAGTATTTATAACTGAAATATTGAAAGAGAAGACACAAATAGAAGAGAAGAAACAGATTATTACTGGTTAGTGTATCATCAGCACATAAAAAATTGAGTTAATATTCTATTAATGTAGAAGATTATGAGAAACTGAAGCTCAAAATTGCCGAACTATTGGAAGAGAAGGAGGAACAATATCTCAAGGAGAAACAGATCATTATTGGTTAGTTAACTATACACACAGCATGTATTAGATGAGAGAATATGTTTATTGTGTAGACGACAATCAAAATCTCATTTCGGAGAAAGACAAAGTTATAGCCAAACTGACATCACAAGTAGAGGAACAATCACAGAATGAGAAACAGATCATTACTGGTTAGTGTATCATCATCAATCAATAATAACTATTAATTAGGGTGAGCCTGAGCTCGCCCCACATAAACGACACGAGTATGTTTGTTTGTTTGTTTGTTTGTACTGTACACGTACGTCACCCCTATTTATCCATATGAAAAAATTTCCACTTTTAAACTAGAAAGAATGTAAAACATTGAGGGGCTCCGCCTCCAGACCGCACCTCCCAGTCATGCCCAGACGTATGTTCAAGTTCTTGTAAGTAAGGGATTTGCCCAATAAACTTGATAATCTTCATTGAAAACGGGTGTGGTCACAATGAAATAAAAATTGCGGCTATCCAAACGGGAAACTCTTCAGCTTGCAAGTCACTATGGTCAACAAGATAAGACTGTACTGCTATCCAAATGCAGCAAGGAAGGTTAAGAAAACAGATATGCCATGTTTTTATTGATGTGACTAACTCTGATCAAGTGAATGTCAGTAACTCAGTCTGTATATACCTGACTGCACTTGGAGCACTACAAATAGCAAGAAGCCAAAAACTACTACATTGGTAGAGTTGCCTATCTAGCTATATCATCTGTGCAATGACTGCTTGTAGCTATCTTTAAGCTTGATAAGTGCTATAAGCAAGGTACTAACTTTCACTGCTCCAGAGATTACAAAAGGTAGATCATCAAGAACTGCATGATACATCAAGTTCTGAGCTGCATAGTCCACAAGCACAATCATGCATGAGTATTGTTAATCTGTCAAGATCTATTGTATATATGTATGACATTGATTTGCTTGCTAAGGCTCGCCCCTTCAATGTTTTACATTCATCTAGTATTCTATTAATTTATCTTGATAAATGTGATATCCTCAAACGCACAGCTCTACTTCATAGTCCTCCATTATCTTTGATTCCTTGTGCTTCACAAATTTTTGTGGGCAGAAATAATCAAGTTTAATAATTATTAATTGTAATAATTTTCGTGGGCAGAGAGCAAGAACAAATTATTTTCAACGTGATTTTTATTGCACAGCTATTTATACAAGTGAAAATTTCCCCTTTTACAGTAATCACTGAATTTGTATCATTAATAGGTACATTTAGATCTGATATTGCTCATAGAGTAATGACAGAAAATACTTCAATGATAAAGGAAAGACTTGATCTAAATACATTAGTAAATAAGCTACTTGAGAAGAGGATAATAAATGAAAGACAAAGGAATGAAATTACTGATCAACACTGTGGATTGACTGCTGATCAAAGAATGGACAAGCTACTTAGTTTAGTTAGAGCATCCATTCAAGTGAAT
>NW_003547539.1:0-1239 GCF_000090795.2 Amphimedon queenslandica | reverse complement strand
TTTTATTACATTTTCTACTACATATTGATGCCCTTATGCTGTGTAGAAAGTTTGAGCCAATTCCAACTTCAATTTTTCAAGTTACGGCCATTTTAAAAAAACGCCAGAATTCTAAAAAATATCCAAGGCTATTATAGCCCATGGGTTTTTCCAAAAAATGGCTCCAAAATCACCCCCAATTTTTATTATATTTTCTAATACATATTGATGTCCTTATGCTGTGTAGAAAGTTTGAGCCGATTCCGACTTCAATTTTTCGAGTTACGGCCATTTTAAGAAAACGCCAAATTCTGAAAAAATCCCTGTACTATAGCCCATGGATTTTTCCAAAAAATGGCTAAAAAATCACTCCCAATTTTTATTACATTTTCTGATACATATTGATGTCCTTATGCTGTGTAGAAAGTTTGAGCCAATTCCAACTTCAATTTTTGAGTTACAGCCATTTTAAGAAAACACTAAAATTCTGAAAAATACCCTGTACTATAGCCCATGTTTTTTCCAAAAAATGGCTAAAAAATCACCCTCAATTTTTATTCTATTTTCTGGTACATATTGATGTCCTTATGCTCTGTAAAAAGTTTGAGCTGATTCCGACTAAATTTTTTAAGTTACATCCATTTTAAAAAATTAGCTGATTTCTAAAAAATCCCTGCATATACCTAATAATACCTTATATAGCTCATGCTTATTTTCTAACTTACGTGTTTTGCTTTGAGTGTGTGGTACATCCTCTTCTCCAACGAATCTCTCATTTCCTTCATCTTCAATCGACTCATTCTCTAATAGTTTCAACTCCTCATCACTAACATTAATATCTAACAACAACAAATAAATAAATAAATAAATTTATTAAATAAAATAAAGTAAGTGGTCTTACATCATGAACATGAGCAGCCATTATTTCTACAACTTTTGCTTGATAGCTCATGTTGGCTAGTGATTCAAGTGAAGGCATCATCTCTCTATAAAAGAAAGAAAGGCAGAGTATATGTGCATGTATTACAGTGTAGCCTCTATATAATGGACACTTTGGTACAGGAAGCTGCTCTGTTATACAAAAATCACCACCCTTTTTTATTACAATTTTCTGATGCATATTGATGCCCTTATCCTATATAGAATATTTAAGCTGATTCTGACTAAAACTTCTTGAATTTTGAGTTATGACCATTTAAAAAATATGCGACTTTCCATGCTTTGTAGCTATAGTACAAGTACTATGCTAGTTTCATGCCA
>NW_003547538.1:14535-17054 GCF_000090795.2 Amphimedon queenslandica | reverse complement strand
ATCTTAACCTAGCCTGACATACAGTACGTGTAATTAATCTTATCTTATTATTAATAATTATTACTATTTTATTATTATTATTATTATTTTTATTTTTATTATTATTTATCATTTTTTCACAGTCCTGGTATTGATATGAATCCCGACGTTGATGACTGGATAAACTCGCATTGTTTAGACGCTGATGTTTTTGTCCTCGTATCTAATGCTGAGTCGACATTAATGAATGCCGTAAGAAATATTATTAGTATTATTTTATTAGCGTAAGACACAACAGATCTGATCCTTTGGCCCTTCTTTACGACGTTATAATTAGTCATCAGAAGAAATCTCTCTAATTTTTCACTATTACGTGTACCTCTTTAAATGTACATACATGTACATGAAAGAGTGTATCTATAGTCTTTGTATGTATTTTGAATGAAAACATTATTTCTATAATTCCATTAGCCTTTTGCTTTGTTCAAGATAGAAAGCCAATGCTGTTACGTAATACAGTATTATTTTGTCTTTCTCTCGTATGCTAAGTAAAACTAATAAAATAAATGAAAACTCTTAACCAAATAAACCGTATGATGTAATGGTACACTGCCTTCGGTTTGACTGTACTAAAAATATGTCTTGTGCTGTTTGTTACGATCGGACTGCAGGGGAGTGTTTCCAGCCGGCAAATTAGAGTACCCTAATTACCTCTTGTTGGGTCAATAGTCGTCTTTGGATCCTGCTATCATTTCCGCTCTTAGAGGACAAACAAGCTGGCGCTTAGCTTTTAAAAATTAATTAGTAAATTTGGAATTAAAGCGCAAATTATTTTTTGTGTACATATTGTTTATTTTGTTATAATTTTGGTATAGTTAATGTAGTGATTTCAGCTGCATTGAACATATTGTACTGATATTGTTTGGTGACATTTTTGTTAACAGCACTCTTAGAATATTGGCCATTGTTTCATTATTATTAATACCCATAATTCAGTCATCTTTGATTCTGATTTTTGTCTCTCAGGAAAAGAATTTCTTTCATCGAGTTAGCGAAAGACTCTCCCGCCCGAATATATTCATTTTAAACAATCGCTGGGACGTTTGTGTTGAAGAAGAACCCTCGATGGTGGAAGAGGTCAAGCAGCAACATTTGGAGAACGACATCTCCTTCCTCTCAAACCAGCTCTCAGTCATAGACCCTGACACTGCTAGGGAGAGAGTTTATTTCGTTTCGGCTAAAGAAGTTGTAACGATTAGAAACAGACAGAGAGAAAATCAGAGCGACTTGGGTAAAATGAATTATTAGAAATTATTTTATTATCTACAGTAGTTTTCCATCTCTTTTATTATTTTTTATTGTTGTTGTTGTTGTTATTATTATTATTATTATTATCATTATTATTAATGTATTAGGCAGGGGACTTCACGATGGCTACAAGGGACGTCTTCTTGAGTTTGAGAGATTTGAGTTAAAGTTTAAAGAGTGCTTATCAAATTCGGCGATTAAGACAAAATTCGAGCAGCACCACTCACGAGGTCTAGAGATTGTCCTCGAATTGGAAGAACTTCTTAACTTTGAAAGCGAACAAGCAACTCAGAAAAAGTAAAAATAAACATTAACATGTATTACTGTTTTTATGCTCTGCTTAGTTCTTTAATACAAAGCGAATTGCAGGAGATTTGTTCTAAGCAGCAAAATTTGAATGATAAAGGACATCTTGTGTATCAGAGATCAATACAGAAGACGCAGTCAATGGCGGCTGAGTTGGAGTCAAGAGTTCAAGCAGCAATGGAAGGAATACTGGGACATATAGCTAGTAAGTATTCTTATAATAGCTTCCTTTTAAGTTGCTTTCATGTTTTCTCCCTTTCTCTCTCTCCTCCTTTTTTCTCTTCCTTTTTGCACATCTCCCCCACTCATTATCTAATATATTATTATGTACTTCTCTCTCTCTCTCCAGCTGTAGCTGATGAATATAAGCCTCAAGAAGACTTCGACCACACAAAGACAGAGACATTCAAGGCTGGACTCTACTCTCACATTGACGAGTTGGTACAGAAGCAGCTGACCAGCCTCTGTCCAGCGACACTAGGTGACGTCCATCGTACCACTTGTTCAACCATCGTCTCGGACTATCAGCAACTTTTAGGACTCACTCAAGAGCAAGTAGCTGAGTACCAGCTAGAGCCTCCTCTGGTCTCAAGAACCATATCTTGTAAGGAACTTTGTAAAGACTTTCGGGAGGACCTGGAGTTTCGTTTCTCACTTGGGATATTCTCATTCAGTGTTAGTGCAGTCATTAGAGTACCCGTGCATTAATTAGAATTGTGTGCTTTAATTAGAGATGGGTCAATACCGGGAGTATAATGTTCACTGTTCAAAGACACGTTTCAAGAATGTCCTCAATAGTTCCAGCTGAACTGCTCCTCCCTGTGTCCCTCCTGGGAGGAGGAATGATTGTAAGCCAGACCCACCTACTTAGGCCTCTCACGTGATTGTTCGTTTTTAGTTATCCCGGCTTCTTAGTTGGAGGTATT
>NW_003547538.1:2943-14164 GCF_000090795.2 Amphimedon queenslandica | reverse complement strand
GGGTATAACGGTATCAGTAGTTGATGCTATATTAAAAACCTTGAAAACTTAAATATATACCTTCTATATCTAAAAGTAATACCTCGGTATATAGAAATATAGGTATACCTCACAGCCCTACTTTATATTGCATAGAGACTGAATTGATTCTGATAAAAATGGATTTTTTATACATTTTGAAATTATTTTAAAAACCTGCCGAAAGATAAAAGACCTTGTACTATAGTGCATGCATTGTCCTTGACCAAATTTTTGTCAAAATTGAAAAGGAGAGATTTCTCCTTTTTGTAATTTTTTGATATTATGTACATGTTCTTATGTTATGTAGAAAGTTTGAGCTGAATGTGATCAATTTTAAACTTTTTTAAATTTTAAAGTTGCTCCAAAACTGGGTAAAAGTCCCTGTACTATAGCACACGGTCTCGGGCCAAATTTTTACCAAAATTGAAAAAGAGAGAATGCCCCATTTTTATATTTTTTTCTGATACACACACATGTCCTTATGTTGTGTGGAAAGTTTGAGCTGATTCAGATCAAATTTGGATTTTTTATGAATTTTTAAAGTTGCTAAAAAAAGCATCCTAAAATCCCTGTACTATCATAATTCTCCATTCTAAAGTACATATTATGTGTAAGCTACTGATACTATCTCTTTCTTCAGGTCATTAATCATTTAAACGGTAGATTTGATTCTGAGATTAATGCTCTTCGTACCAGCTATCGTGACGTTCTCATAACAGATATCAGGAGGTTACTGGATAAATTAAATACATCTGTGAACTCTGCCCAGTCTGAATACGAAGCTACAATCAGCAGACTGACAGAAGAAGAGAGAAATTTAGGAGAACTTCAGGGAAAATTGCACACTCTGAGGTAAGGGGTCTGAATATTTCCCCCCATCATCTCAATAATCCTTGACCCCCTCTTTAGGAACTCTGTCCAGCTATTAAAGAGAGACCTGGATGATTTCAAAGAAGAGTATCTTGACAGTGTAGACTAGGGCGCGCCTGTTTGCGCGCTAAATAATTGAGTAGTATAGTTGTGTATGTGTTTTAAATTGAATGTCCTGATGGGTGGGCGTTAATGAATACCTTTTGTGTTTTGTCTGGTGCATAAAACGAGCTGTTATGTGGTTTCAGTGGATTGCGTGGGTGGCTGCTTGCATAAAATACAAGCCGAATTGCTTGCAGGCAAGCATTAATCTCTTCTAGTCAATTCTCTTCAACGTCTTTTGTTAGCTTGAATATTATAGCACTAGCAGCTCTTGTTAGTAATGGCAATGGTCATGGATTGCTCTGGACAGCAGCAGTTGCTTGGGCGGGATAGTTCAAGCTCTCCCGAGCCTTCAGCTGTACTAAGCGCTGGTGGGCTTTCTGCCAAGCTACAGCAGTCTCTATTCGCTCAGGTCAACATAGACTCGGACAGAAACGAGGACGTCAAGCCTCCTTATTCTTATGTTGCTCTGATTGCGATGGCGATTGCAAAGAGTCCAGACAAACGACTCACTTTAAGCGGGATTTACCAATTCATAATGGACCAGTTTCCTTACTACGCCAAGAACAAGAAGGGGTGGCAGAACTCCATAAGACACAACCTCTCCCTAAACGAGTGCTTTGTCAAAGTTCCTCGGGACGGTGGAGATAGAAAAGGCAATTACTGGACGCTCGACGAGTCCTGTGAAGAAATGTTCGAGAATGGCAACTTCAAAAGAAGAAAGCGAATGAAAAGGCCTCAAAAACCTCTCAGCACCGAGCCAAAGAAAGCAATTTACTTCACCACGGGCAATCCTGGTGCTGGCTGCTTTGCGGAGGACAATCAGCTAGGCGGGACGTCCCAGCAAGGCTACTGCCACCCGATGCCTCCCCAGCATCATCCGTATGCACCCCCGCCGGCCTATCCCTCGGGTACATCAATGCAGCACATGTATGGCCAATACGGTACCGGTGGAGCAGTCACACCGCCTTACCTCGGAGGCTACTCTCCCTCTCCACCTCAGCTGGACCTTTACGGTACACGCTCAAATTGTTTGCCGTCGTCCACGTCTTGCCATAACTCATATTCCTCGGCACCCCAAGGCTCTAATATTTATGCATCTGGTTCCGGTTGCTACCTCCCTGGTGCATCGCTTCCATCTTTCGGTTCTACGTATGGTGGATTTGGAAACTCTATGTCAAACCCATACCTACTGGATGGTAAAGTCATGTAATCAATTTACCAAGGACGCCCAATATAGATAGATTAAACATTATATAGACATATTATTCATTTCTCTCTCTCTCTCTCTCTCTGCTTCTCTCACTCATGGAACTAGCTGTTTCTTTTGGTAGCAAAGTCTTTAATATTTATATATCAATCATCATCAGGCATCATATTCTCCTCCTCTCTCTCTCTATCTGTTCAGTATCCTGCAGGCAAAATCATCACTTTCTATATCATTGACTCATTCCCCTTCTGTCTGGCTGTCTGGCCATTCTTTCTTTCCCTCTTTCATGAACAGCAGGTTTTCATTTTCAACTCAATCATTGTTTGTTTTTACTAAATAAAACATAACCCTCTCTCTCCCTCTCATTATATTATACTCATTCTTTTTCTGACAACAATTATCATTCATTATTATCACTATTGTCATTATTACTATTATTATTATTATTATTGAAAAGAAAAACCTTTAATTTAAAATTTGCTAGCACTTGTGAACAATGGACAAAAATCTATACATAAGCACTCCTCTAAACCATTGTCCATCAGTTAAAGCTGTTTATACAAAAGACTTGGCTGCTATCTCTTTACAGCTACCAATTATATTGTTAGCCAGTGGCAACACTCATTACTTCATTAAACAAGATCGTATCAGTTTGGCACAGGGGGCCAGGAAAAAGCAAATTTCAATTACACTCACAAATTTAATTGTCTTTGTCTTTACACAAACTTTACAAAAGCAATAATTGATGAATGAATAAAATCAAGAGTAGATACTCTTCATAAAATGAATGCAATCATTAAAATTGTCATCATTCATTGAAATATTATCAAATGGTTAGAGAGCCAAGTGGGTCTTTTGTGCCTCCTTTACTTTCTTTTTCCTTGTCTGACGAACCCTTTCTCTTCTCTTCTAATCTTCTCTCCTTTCTCTCCTTCTTTGCTAGCTCTTTCCTCTCCTTGTTACTGAGATGACGCTACAAAAAAAGAGAATGAACCAATAATAAAATAGCTTGTGCTATACTGCATAACTAAGTTTATATATGGCATGTTTTTGCAGGACACAAATTAAGGCAGACATAAACTAAATGACATGCAGGGCCACGAGTATAACAACAGACTCAAACATAGACAGACTTCAGGGTTCTCATTTTGCATGCACATCCTTCCTTTCCTTGCCCTAGTGCCAAACCTGTATTGGTGAGACATTGCATTGATGCGGCTTCGATGCTGCACCTAATGATCTCAATCCGGTATGCTGACATACTCTGCCGTCATCAGTCCCCATTCCTTCAGTAGTAGTATAAACAGACTCAATACTGGGGGATACTGTTACATCCACAGTGTGTTCATAAGCAGCTTCACCTGTACGGTATGAAACCCCACCGAGTGATGGTGTTGATACTGTGTAGTGGTGACAGAAATAACATCTGCTATATAACGTGACATAATGATTTATACTAACAGAAAAAACACTATTGAGTTAGGGTAGCATTAATGTAGAGAGGAGGTCTAAAAATATTACTGAGCTTTTATTACATGCAGCACTGTAATAATAATAATAATATAATAGTAATAATAATAATAGTAATGCTTTTAAATGATTAAGACATTTTCATTAAAAGATAATAGAGTAGCCCATGAACCAAGTAAAAGTATAATTTGCAAAAAAGTTCAAACTAGCTGGCATATATCTGATCCTTCATAAAACTATGATTATAATATTCTAAGTAGACTCAGAAGTAAAACAAGCTCAAAGCTATTATAGTCTCACACTGTATATGAAATGGATGGTCAACAAAGCATCAATAAATGTACTGGATTGTGGTAAGTTATACTGAATGTAAAAGGATTAGAAGAATAAACATACATGTACTACTGATTAGCAATATAAATTACAGATAACACTTATCAGTAAAGAGTTTCTATATATGCATAGCCTGACAATAGAGCAATGCGTGACCACAATGAAACGTCGTTAAATTTAAAAATAACTTTATAAATCGCTATAAACACTACGATAATAATTAGAATAATAATGATAACGACGATAATACTTTAATATAATTATATACCTGTTTGATCCGTGAGCTCCATTAGCTGTAAGAGTTCAATGGTCGCCAAGTGGGCATCGTAACAATTGTCACTAAGGACCTTCTCTGCCAACTGTCTATCCTGTGGTTACAACATGGTAACATACAAATACATATATCCATGATGGAGCTAATACAGTGTAACCTCTATGTAAAATGGACACTTCATTTGGGACAAGAAAGCTTGTCTAACATACAGAGATGCTGAAGTTATTTTATACAGTAATTGGTACACTAGGTGCTGTCCATTAAATGGAAGTGTACACTATAGAGAGTGTCCATTATAATATAAAGGCTATACACTAAGCAATTTAACATTGTATAAGCTCATGTAATGGCTATTACAAAAGTAATTGTGGTCATAATATTTTAAGAGACCCTTCATCTTCATGCACTTGTATACAATTTAATAGTACCATAAGCTTATGTAAAATTGTATTTTTGGTCATAGTGGTTTAAGAGACCCTTCATTCTCATGCACTTATGTGCTATTTGTCAGAGAGAGAGAGACTGCTTTATACCATACTAGATAAATACTCACACACAACAAACGAATGTCCACACTCTTTGTTATGCAACGAAATGCAACCAATTATGAAGTACGTACCCACAGGCACGTACTCACATGTACGCCTATAACAAAACTTTGCATGTACATCTATCTACCTATCTATGTATGTGTATATACAATAGCTTTTATTATTGCTATTAAGTACGTACAAAATTAAAAAGAGGGAGAATCATTTAGCGTTTCCAACAAAATATAAACAATTAAATAAAGACGCTCACCTGGCAACCAGTCGACGCCAAAACAAGCTCAAGTTCATCCTCGAAACCGGTTTCACTGGTTTGTCTAATTCCTTGGATTCCAATGGTCTCCTGTAAACTCAGAGTTGGTCCTGTTTGTTCTCCACTGGTGGACAGTGCCTGCATGAGGTAGTGACTAGTGTTACATGGTGGAATGAGCAGAGATCCCAGTGGGTCATGAATATCATTAGCCGGTCAGTGGGAACTGCATTCTCATTCATTGAACCACAAATATAATGATTAGCGTTAACAAATACATGTACATGTACATGTATATGTATGTATGTGTGCATTGATTATAATCATGGGAATTAAATAAATGCTGATTTCCGTTCTCATCGCATGAACCTTACAAGAAAGACTATACACTTTAGATGACATAACATCATTATTATTTTTTTTTTGATTAAAAATTAAAATCTATCTCGCATGACAAAACTCACTTGCTCAGTTTTGCTGCAATCTATTTCTGACTTTGATACCAATTCCTTTGAAATTGAAGCTGCACCTCCTGACGCCACTCGGTTCTTCTTTGTACCCTTGTAGTAACTAGCTCCGCCCTTTTCTCCTCCCTCCAGCTTGTGAACCGAGCAATAATGTTCCCCGTAAAGATAAGCAATTTGAAGTACAAGGGAGCTTGTCTCTAGAGATGGGGGATGAACCTCAAATCTTGGGGCGTTTGGTTGGTGGATCATGATGGAGCAGTTGAAATGCTTCGAGGCAGCAACGATGATGTCGTTGCCACAGAATGTTCCATCTTTGGAAAGATCCTCTACTAATAAAGAAAGAATAGATGTTTTAATGAAAGTTGCATCACCAGTCAGAATTTGTTCAGTTATCATTAATCTTTAATTTTTGACACATCAATGCTTAAAGATGATTTGTACATATCTCTATACCAGTAAGTATTTTAACTATAAATATTTCATATACAAAATTAGCTACAAGTATAGCTATAACTTATAGGCGATTAAACACGCCAGAGCCCAGAGATACTTAATTTTATACCTATAAACACCTCACTTGACCTCACATTAACTTTGTTACTCACTCACAATATTCTTCAAATGTGATATTGTCATCATCTACTTCCATAAATGGCTCAAATTGATCAGGATGTTCCCTCATGTACTGCACAAGTTCCTGTCTCAGTCTCGTGTGACTGTACCCACCCAAAACCCTCCCTCTTTCAGATTCAACTAACGATAGCTGATCACACAATGACCTGAATAAGCAATTCCTGTAGGATACACAAGCAAATTATTTTAACATACCAACTTCTTCCTCTCTCTTTCCTTTCTCTCCTTCTTATCCTCATACATGTACATGTATAGCTAGACAGTACAAATCATTCTACTATTATTGTGTATGTTCTCCCTAGCCGCCCACATATTTATACAGATAGGATAATTATTGTTTACTAGGAGGTTGTTAATTTGTATCACACACACACGTCTCACTGTAAACAAGACAATTAATAAATAAGTACATGTAAGCATGCATGCCTTGTAAGCAATCAAGGTACGCATAAAGATTTTAAATTGATGTGCAGCGAACTAGATCTATATATACATAATGCATATCAACCACACCCTCACAATCAAGATTGTACATAATTATTTTCTTTATACCCATCTCCTGGGACATCTTTAAGCTTAAGTCCTTGTACTCTAAGCTGCTCTGTCAAGCTCTTGTACTCCGGGTCTCCCTCTTTTATTGCTTGTCTCTCAGATCGCCTTCTTCTCTGTCTCCCGTGGGCTCCTTTTCTATTCCTCCCTTTATGTCTAGGCATTTTCTTTAACTTTGACCGCGCCTCTGGCCAGCTGTGTGCATGCAGCCATGAATGTAATTATAATGATAAATAATTGACCATTGTTTGCATAATCTATTGTTTATGCTCTTCTTTGCTAATTAGTAAAAGGTCTTTGGTGCACTTCATCAAATACTGGATCTCCTGGCCAGTCGGGTAGCCGTGACAACGCCACCTAACCCAGCCTTTGTTGTCAAGAAGAAAGGCATGGGAAACCATAGAGCTATGAATGTCTAATCTATTCTTAATTCCATAAAAGTTACCATAGTGACAAAGAAAGTGCTCCTGGCAAAAGAGAGAGAGAAATAGGAACATTTAATATGACATAATAGTATATAAGCTTAAAACATCATTATTAGCTTGAATAAATATACATGCACATGCATTTGGTAGATTATGTACACACACGTGGAACAAATTATTGAGGCAGTAGTATTGTCACTTTACTGGACTATACTATCTATGCTGCAATATGAATAAAAGGTATCAAGTTTCACTAAGTATGTCTGTGTATGTACTTGTGCACACTCTCTTGCCTTTGTTAGCATTCTTTATTATCCTCAAGTCTTTGTGCATGTATACGCACAAAAGCATCATAATGCATAATAGGATGCAACAGCCTCCATAAGTGTACAATATGTACATGTACATGATGCCTGTGTTTAATCTATCTTATTTACGTGTCGCCTGGCTTCTATTTGTTGTCTGAGATTTGCTTGCAAAAAGCGACGTAATAGTCTTAAAAATATTAACTCCAAAACGTTCACCTGCAAAGAAACGAAAATAAAACAACAACAACGATGATGACGATAATAATTACTTCATAAACTGGGATTGATCCACCAAAATTTTCGATAAAAGGTATCCTGTACCTTTCCGACATTTTCTAAAGGAGCAGAGAGTAACAGCACAAGCCACACCACATCACTGCACAACATAATTATACTTACCAGTCCATGCGCTTTCATGAATATTAGTATAAGAGCTGGAGTACCTCTCATATCAGTTGGAAGGATAATTTTGTCACCTTTTAAAGACTCAGTTTCCATATTTGGAAATAGCAGAGTTTCCTATAAAGCCTGTATATGAATATAATTAATTAATTAATGGTTAACTTTTAATGAGTATAAGCTGCCAGGTGCATTGAATCTCTTGCCCTCTGTATGTCTTAATTCTAAAAATGGACGAGTGCATCTTTAATTGCTATTCAATTAGTATTATATTGGTCTCGTCTGTTTGCCCTCACCGTTTAAATCTTTGACGTAGTTCCCTTCCTTTCCAATTTTTTTCATTCTAACTAGCAATAATAACAATAGTAATATTATTATAATTATTTATGATAGATTTACATGTTCTTTCTCCCTTCTCTCCTCTCTTCTTTGCTTTTGAAGAAAGCCAACCCTCTCGTCAAATAGAAAGGAGCAAACACTTTCTGCTTGTAACTGTAACTATACCCAAGACCATTAAAAAACCTACAAAAGATATACACCATTATTATTATTATTATTTTAATTAATGATTATTAATTGCTTGACCACGTGCAACCTTGTCTAAAAAGATGGCTTTTAGAGCAAAACGTCGTTCTAAACCTGTTCTCTCCCGCCAAAGAAAGCAAAGGTAAACCAGCAAGTTTACAGAGCCGTCTCTTATCCCAACTCTGTCTATACAGCAAAAGGAAGCGGGAAACAGGAGGCAGTGATAAGAACCTTGATCATGTTGACTCAAATCTTGATTTGTCTAGCGAGGAAGATAAAGAATTGCTTACAAGGTATGAGAGCTGATTATATTTGATATATGAAGTAGAATAAAGCAGAATGTGTGTGTGTGTGTGTGTGTGTGTGTGTGTGTATTAGAATAGTTGTCGAAATGTATAATTATGGGTGTGGTTAATGGTTAATCCAAAAACTCATTCATTTTATTATTTCTTTGCTTTCCTTCTCTTTTTAGTGAAAAAGAATTCCACAGCAAGCTAGGACGGCTTAGCGAAACAGACCCGGAATTTTATACGTTTTTGCAGAAAAACGATAAATCACTTTTTGAAGTTCTTTCAGATTCCGAGCCCAGCTCCAACGAAGAGAGCGGAATTGATGATTCTCAGGACTCAGACGACAATCAAGACTCGGACAACATGGTAAATACATTTGTACGTTACATGTACATGTTTTAGTGGCGGGAAGTTGGCAGGTGCTAAGCGAGCTGACTACATTTGCTAAGTTTCGGTCCATGCATCGTTATTGTTCATCAATTAGTTATTATTGGATTATGGTAATTGTCTTAACCATTGTAATTGCTTAACGTAGTACTTTTATGTAATAAAAATGTTTGATTATTCAATTTGCTGGCAGTGTTTGTCTTTTTGGTTTACCTCAAAATGCATGCACACACGCATGCATGCACGTTTACAATTACTGAGTTAAACCCTAACATATTGAGTGATATTAATATTTAGTTGTATGTCAGTTCTATTTGCATATACTGTGTAGAAGGAATTTGGCGAATTGCTAAATTTTGGTGATTGGTGAATTTTAATTTGTCGAATTTGTGGTCATGTGCCATTGAGCATGCGTATAATGGCTCAAAATTGCGGATTTTTATTTTGGCGAATGGCTATCAAAATGCAAAAATTAACTACCTCTGAAATTTCCTTCTATACGGTACATGTACAGTACATGTACATGTATGCATCAATTGATATAACAATAGTTGAGAAATATTGAAGTAGCATAGTGGAGTTTAGTCTTACAGTCAAACCTGCTATTGTGGACAGTCTAAAATAAGGACACCTCTATAATCAGGACAGGTAGTATCAGTCCCAATACAATAGTAATGTGTATTAATCAACCTCTGAAATAAGGACAGGTTCATAATTAGGAGCTAGGGTATTATTGGGCCCCAAGGTGTCCGGAATAGACAGGTTTGACTGTAGTTGATAAGGGTATGCAAAAGATTGATTGTGGCATTCATGCACATGATGACATGTATGAATATATTTTAAGGATTTTTGTGTGAGTTTTTGTTCTCCCATTCTTATAGGTGACAATCCAGTTTATTTTGTTCTACTTTATCTTCACTTTTATTAATATGTTTGTTGTTAAATATCTGAATGTGTTCATGTACACATACACATCTACATATACAAACTACTTCATACAAAAACCTTTTGTTGACTGATACATATCCATTAGCCTCTCCCCTCCCTCCCTCTCTCTCTCTCTCTCCTCACACACACACAAATTAATAATTAAAATGGAATTGTTGCTATTTTTATTGTTGCATCTACAGAAAGTGGTTATGATTACAGCAAGTGTTCCATAGTCATATCAATTTTATACACTCAATACATTCCATTGTACACTGTAATACTCACAGCCTCTCGTTGATGTGTTTTCCAACTCTGTCCCGTGTTGTTGCTGTTGATGTTTTTAGCAAGCACTTCTTGAGTAATTGCTAAGTGTCAGTGTTTTGCAAATGTTTTTATTTCTCTCTTTCTCCCTTACTCTTTTCTCCTTCCTTTCTCTTTCTATTTTAACCTTCCATTACTATCATTTCTTTGTTTCTGCCATTATTACTTAGTCATGTGAATTTCAATTGCTGTATGTATAACCAATGAGCCCCTCACTGTGTGTGTGTGTGTGGTTTAATAAAGCACATACTGAACACTTTGATTGTGTATTGAATTAATACTGGCTATATATTGACAGCTGGTGGCTAGTCATTCATTCCAGAGGAGAGCCAAAGGGACCAAGTCTAGTCACCTTCCCTCTCCTCTCCAACCTCCTCTCCTCTTAATCGTTTTCTCAGACAATCGGCGTAGACGACCTTCTTCTAAGATTCAGCGAAACCTTACACACTGTGGGAGAGATGGGGCATTGTGAGTAAACGAGAATCCAATAGTTTCCAAGCCATGGTTTGCCTAAATTGCATTTGTTCTACCCTCACTCACGCTCAACTTGCTAGGTATCTAATTAAGAGTCTAATTCTGCCAGCCGACGGCGTGTATTACGTGCATAGCATTGTATTAAGGACACGTGTTACATAATGTATGCCCTCAGACGCTATATAGAGCCTGTATTAACCGCCAGACTGTACAGACTGCTCAGACGATATAAGTGAGTGTCTCAGTCCTTGCCCCAAGCCTGTTTGTAAACTCTGTTACGCATCCCTTTAGCTACTATACACTTGTACGACCCTAGGTTGGCTTTTCTTAATTACATACATGTCCTGCCTTGTACCACCGACAAGACAAGGAATCCTTTAAAGCCCTTAGCTTTATTCTGTCTCACTCGTCGGACCTCAAAGTGAATACATGTGG
>NW_003547538.1:0-2662 GCF_000090795.2 Amphimedon queenslandica | reverse complement strand
TTCCATGTGTGTAGTATACTGTGTGGCTTATATTAAGACTCAACCCCCACCCTGTACTATAGAGAAAGGCTGAAGTGGTTAGTAACATGATATATTGCCACAAGGAATCCTACTAGTGTCTCCACAAAGACATCATATGCTCCAATACTATTCCTCATGGAATGTATATATGCAAATTAGTGTTACTTAGCAACTGGTTGGACTGTACCTCCTATAGTACCAACACCAGGTGCTTTTATGGCATTCAACTATTATTGGCTCGGCCTTGAGGCCCTGGCGTGCCTTTACATGTATATGTCTTTGTTAATTACCTGCGGCCATATCTCCTTCTTTGTCTGTTGGGTGGAGGGAGAGAGTTGGTGGGTTTCTGTCGATTCTCTTTCCGTTGTTTTGGTTGACATTCTCTCCTAGTTGAGTCAGGCATTTTACTCAGACAACACATAATTATTATAAAATGAGAATGTGAATTTTAAAAGGATAATGTACATTCTTTATACATGTACATTCTAAGCCCTCCCTTTCCTTCTCACTTTCTTTCTCTCCCTTTCCCTCTCACTTTCTTTCTCTCCCTTTCTCTCTATTCTCTCTCTTCTCTCTTTTATATTATTCTTTCTCTTCTAAATGAAACCACTTCCTATGTCACGAACCATATGTCCTTATCTTTAGCCTGCTGTTCCTCCTCTTAGACAATGTTTGTGTGTACTTGGCTCTCAGCTCAGATAACACATGTTTACATGCGCCCATGGCAACCCCACTCCCTTTCAAAGTGCCTTCTGTCTTTCTCCTATTGTAGCTTGTGTACACAAGTCTCTCTCGATTTGCTCGTGGTAGTCAAAGCTTAAAAACCTTGCCTCTAATTAATTGCCTGGCTCTGTTACTATTTGTTGCCATGGCGTCGCTATGGCAGCGGGCAATATGATGCAATATCAGGGGCAGTAAACTAATTATATCATCATTTTGTTTTTCTCTCTCTCCTTCCTCTCTCTCTCCCCCTCTCTTCCTTTCTCTCATTACAGGAGGACACCATTGAGACCATTACTGTCACCAAGGACATGATAAATAAGTGGAAAGAAGATTTAAAGAGTGTAAGGTTATTCATAGGCTTAAGCAGCACCCACACTAATCAAAAAGGATATTATTTTAAAGCTATCATTTCCTTTTTGAAATTATGTGATATTATGGGATGTGTGATTAAAATAGGATATAATTATGTTTATACTGTCAGTTTTACTTCATGTATATTACAATAGGTTTATAAACAGGTTTTCACTGGTTGCTTATTTAGCAGAAAATGATTTCTAAAGCTCATGCGGTATAGCTGACACTCTTTATAGCGTACACCTCCATTTAACGGACAGCACCTAATGTACCAATTATAATTACTGTATAAGATAGCCTCCACATAAAGGACACCTCTGTATAACAGACAACCTATCTTGTCCCGAAATGTCCATCATACAGAGGCTACTCCATAATAGTCACATTATGAATCTTTTGTTTTCGTTATTAATAATTGCTTTGTACATACATGTACATATATAGCCACAGACAATTTCCTTTGCTGTCTAATGATAATGTAATATTGACCTTTATATCCAACCTACACTCAGACATTCTTTTATCCATAAATTTTATTACATTTGTTGCTACTGGTAACACTCATGCCTTCATTTCCTCCAGTCTCTGAATTGCTCATGGCTCATAATGCCTTGTAATATAAAACAAATTAGTACGTGATTTGCAATCTACATGTAATTTGATTAAAGATGTTTTATAAAGAATCTTTGGTACACGTAAGAAAAATTGGAGCAAAAATAGCTCATTTTGTGCACAGAATTGAACAGTGTATAATAAAAAGCTGTTATAGATATTTGGGGTTGACTAATTATTATTATTTAATTATAACTGCACTAATAATTGCTATCATTTTTAATGTTATAATTAGAGAATTATTATTATTATTGTTATTATTATTTTTAATTTTATTAAAAATGCTTTTCTGTCCTTGGTTTTCACACCAGCTCAGTGTGGTAATGATATAATCTCTTATTGTTACACAAGTGTACGTAATTATAGCAGGTATACGCATTTGTAATAATTAATGTGAATCAACAGAGGACATTGCAATCATTGCTATCTCTCTTTTGTGTGTAACACAACACGACATTGTGACATTTCTAAGTGTACGGAAACTCTAAAAGTTTTAACCACCAGCGTCTCGCTGAGCTTTTTATGTAAGCGCTAAGAGATCATGATTTATTTATTTTTAGTATCTATTAGCCTTTATTGTAATGTAATGTAGCCTTTTATTAAAGACACTATTGGGCCCATACTACCTGTCCTTAATACATGTACAGTGTAGCCTCTTTATTAAGGACACCATTGGGCCCACACTACCTGTCCTTAATACATGTACAGTGTAGCCTCTTTATTAAGGACACCATTGGGCCCACACTACCTGTCCTTAATACATGTACAGTGTAGCCTCTTTATTAAGGACACCATTGGGCCCATACTACCTGTCCTTAATACATGTACAGTGTAGCCTCTTTATTAAGGACACCATTGGGCCCACACTACCTGTCCTTAATACATGTACAGTGTAGCCTCTTTATTAAGGACACCATTGGGCCCACACTACCTGTCCTTAATACATGTACAG
>NW_003547537.1:15520-17055 GCF_000090795.2 Amphimedon queenslandica | reverse complement strand
TATATTAATAGACAAGTATACACAACTGAGTCTGTTATTATATCATGTGAGTCCTCAATTAAGAACTTACTAAGTGTCTGCATCTACACACATACACATACACATACTATTGACACACTAACACACATACATGTACATCTACACATGCATACACATATAAAGCTACATGTAAAGCATGCATAATTGCTCACACACATACACACACATGTACATGTTACATGTACACATGATGTACGTGTTAGTACACACATACACATATTAAAACATATGCACACATACACACAAATACATGTATGTACATACACAATGTACACAATGTATATAAATTACAATTTATTTTAATTCCAGCATTGACACTCTATCAATTGTGAATCCATCTTTACACACACACACACACAGACACATGTATATTCACACATATATAGGTAAAGAAACAAACACAAAACACAAAAAGACACAAACACACATTCACACTAAAAACAGACACACACACACATACTGAATACCAGCATTATTCATCAGTAGTTTTTACTGAGTATCGTAATATGTACATGTACATTACAAACCTCATGAGTTACAAATTTAGTTAATCACTTATGTTTCATTATCAAGCATCATAATATAATACTTACCAGTTCTTTCCATTTTCTTTTGTTAATATCCAGTAACCATACACCATAGACATCATATCCACCTACCACTAGTAAGTGTGGTCCTGAACTAGTGGTAATCAGTACACTGAAATGACCCCATCTTCCCTTAGGCCATTGTACTGATCCTCCAGGATTAGGTACTGCTAATATATCCTGAGAGAATAATAAAATCAATGTAATACAATAATTCATTAATAATTAAGTAATATTACTACAGACTGGGTTTAGATTGTGCTTCAAAAAGATTGTGATAGTGAACAAAATAATCTACATTGCATATTCAATGCTGTCAAAATCAAAACACATCCTATAGTATTAGCAATTAGCAATTATATACAGTATTAGCTCACCACTGATGTCTTAGTGAAACTTATCATATACAGTTTATTATCACAGATTTCATCAGGAGTAGAGCCTCCAAACATTACCGCAGTGTTATTAGTAACTGGTGTTAGAGTGAAGTGACTAATAGGAGGTAGTCTATCTCCAGTAACAACAGGAGATATCCATTGATCTAATAATAATGTACAAACATTCATGTACACTTACTTACCACATACACACACATACATTATACACATTCATCATACATATGTATGTGTATATGTGTGTACATTATTATTTATACATACACATCATGCATAGACACACATCACTATCACATGATACACACACACACACACAAACACACACAGATACAATCATGTATGGATACACACACCATCACACACACCACACCTGTACACATGAAGGAGAGGTCCAGGGGGTCTCCTTATTTCAAGATTACTAATCTATTCTGGTACATGTCAGTTATGATTGTTAATGAATAATTATACAAAACTCATGGAACATTGTATGTAGGTAATTTGTGACTCATGTGAT
>NW_003547537.1:9119-10162 GCF_000090795.2 Amphimedon queenslandica | reverse complement strand
TTATTATTAAAATATTTTTTAATGTTTTGAGGTTATTACTGTCACTATACATTTAATGTTAGTTATAATAAACTGACATTCGTTCCTCACAATATTGGACTGTTACAGAATCTAGTGACACTGGATGTTAGGTAAATGGCAGTACATGTACATGTACATGTACATGTACATGTACATGTACATGTATTTGCCATATTTTACTTCAGTTTATTAGAGTAGTCTGTGTCAATTCATGCAATCAAATTTACCTCATGTATATGTACACATACTCTAATGTATTCAGGGTTTCCCACAAAGCATGCTAAGTGAGCTAAACAGCATGAGCTTCATGAGCTGACAAGCACTACAATACAGTACATTGCATTTGGAGCAACTTTATTTTTAGAAATTCATAAAAAATTCATTTTCGATTGGAATCAACCCAAACTTGCTAGGAAGCATAAGTACATGTATATGTATCAAAAAAATTATAAAAACAAAAAATTCTCTCCTAGTCATTTTTGGCGAAATTTGACCAAAATCCCTGTACTATAGTACAGGGACTTTTGTCCAATTTTTGAGCAACTTTAAAAATTCATTAAAAAATCCAATTTTGATCAAAACCAGCTCAAACTTTCTACGCAACATAAGTACATGTATACATATCAGGAAAAATTATTAAAATGGAGAATTCTCACCTTGTCATTTTTGGCAAAATTTGGCCAAGGACCCTGTACTATGCAAAAGTCGTGGCAGCCATTTTGTTTGGGGGTAAATCCTACTTAGTAACACTACCGCATTACTAATTATAGTACAGGGACATTTGTCCAATTTTTGAGCAACTTAAAAAATTCATAAAAAATTAGTTTTGATTGGAATCAACCCAAACTTGTTAGGGAACATAAGTACATGTATATGTATCAGAAAAAAATATTAAAAAAAGAATTCTCTCCTAGCCATTTTTGGCAAAATTTCACCAAAATCTTTGTACTATAATCCCTGTACTATAGTACAGGGACTTTGGCCAGGCTTTTGAGTAACTTTAAAAACTCATACAAAATTCA
>NW_003547537.1:5864-8596 GCF_000090795.2 Amphimedon queenslandica | reverse complement strand
TCCTTTTCATCAAAAAGGGTAAGTCATGTTACTTCTCATGATGTCATTCCATTCTTTCTCTCTTGATCCTCTCTCTCTTCCTCCTTCTACTTTCTATAGAAGAATTACTCTAACAACTAGATCAGTAGCGTTGCTGAGGAAAATGACAGTTGCTATGACAACTGTACATGTACTTGCCTCCATGAAAAGATACTCAAGAGTATTTTTATATTAATTTTTTCTTTAATTTATTTTGTAATTTTCAAAAAGCAATTGCTTTGATAAAATCAACAATAATCAAAACAACAACAACAATAATAATGAACATAATATCTAAATATTATTATATTTTTCTAATAGTTTATCAGCTAGTTTAATAGTTCTTCTAGTACCTTCTTCTCTAAGTATATCTAAGAATATACCAAATACTTCTCCATCCACTCTAATGGTTCCTATGATAATGTTAAGTAGTTTATGTAGTCTTTGATCAGCTGTCAGTCCACAGTGTTCATCAGTTACTTGACTTCTCTCTCTTCCATTTATGATACTCTTCTCTAAAAGTTTATCGGCTAAAAAGTAAAGATCAACTTGAGTTTCTTTTATCAGGACAATATTCTCCATCATTACTCTATGAGCAATATCAGATCTAAATGTACCTATTAATGATATAAATTCAATGAAGCACCATGGTGCGTGGACTCGCCCGCTGAGATTCACCTGAGGGATAATGTGTTACTTGTACTGCCCCCATCATGATATTATATATATATAAGCAACTTGATATTTGAAAAAAGGATAATAGATTTTGACAAAGTGCAACAATGCAATTAGCCAATTACTGCACTGATCCATAAAATAAATTATAGGTGTGGTCAGCACCTAGCAGCAGTGCAGTGCAGATAAACATGGCACGTGGGTAGGAGAAACAAGAAAAGCTGAAATTTATTTTAGCATCTGCAGCTCTATTCAAAGAAAGAGTAAGCACAAAAAATTTGCCTAGATATTTAAAAGAGACTGAGATAGTTTGGTTGCTCTTGCTTTCCCCAGTGCTGCCTGAAAATTTTTCGAAGAGGCTAAATCACAAACTTTGAGCAACTGTAACTCGCTAACAAAAAAGAGATTAGAAAATCCCCACATATTTTTTAATCTAGGTACTTTTCTCTACCTATCAATGTTAATCTTGACCAAATAGAGTAAAACACGAAGATTTGGCTAGGAAAAGTGGTCTATTCTTGAAAATATTCAGCTTTTGCTACCACGGATTGCTATGAAAATACAACGGAGCTAAATAAATTATCTTTTTCTCAAAGCTTTAAAAGAATTATAACTCAGGAGAGCTCAGTAAAAAAGATATTGACTAGGAATTAACAGGAATTTTCGTGACAGAATGACAGACAGACAGAATGACAACCCAACTGCTTAGTACCCGCCTACGCAAGCGTGGTGAGTCCAATGATTAGTGTGTTATTATGTTAATATCAACCATACTTTCTTCAGTCTCTCTCCTGGTTTGACTGATACTAGCAGTAGAGGAGCTTGAGCTAGTACCTTGTACTGTTAAAGGAGGAGGAGGAGCAGTTCTCATTGATCGATGAATGAATAATGTAACAGGATCAGCCACTCCATCCAGTGGTACAGAGTAATGTAGTGATGGTACAGCATTTGGTGATGCATATATTGATATCAGGCAACGTGAAGGAAAAGGATATTTAGCTTCACCAAACTTATCAACATCACAACGTAGAAACTATTAATATATGCATACCAACCATCAGTTATACATTATATTGCAGTACTTACTCTACAAGGCTTAAGGTGAGGCTTAATACTCCAACCTGTGAATGGATCATCTTGTGGAGCATCAAACTTTAATTCAATATATCCATCATGGTCTTTGAAACGAAATAGAATATCTTGGTCAACTTCAGCTCGAGAGTGTCTCTTATCAATAAACTGTGAGCAACAAAATATATTAATGATTTAATGTAGGTATTATTACTAAAAAATTTACCTCAAGCAGTGCATTAAGATCTTTAGCGACAGTAAATGTTACCAAATCTTCAGCTTCTTTCTTCTCATAATAAACAAGTCCAGTATATGTCATATTTTCAACTACACCAGTGGAAACTTTACCTATACACAAAATGTTATTCACTGCATCTACAAGTTGATGTGCTTACTCTCAGTACTAGGTTTTGGAGCTGTTGCTTCTTCATGCTGTGGTTCTTCATGATCCTTTGACTCTTCTACTCTTTCATTATCTTGCTCTTCATTTCCTTCCTCATGTAATGGCTCACCTCCAGTCTCCCCCTCTTCCTCTACTCCCTCATTACTAGTAGACTCTCCTATATAGTGGAATAGATTCAGTTCATTATATACAAGTACACACTCACTCACTCATTACTCACCTTGTCCTCCACTCCTACCTCCTGGTGGATCTTTAGTCTTATCAGAATCACTGGATGAATCACTATCGCCATCTTCCACTTCCTCCTCAGTTTCCTCTTCTACTGCTTCCTCTTGCTCCTCCTCCTCTTCCTCTGACTCGTCTCCATTAGTTGATGATTTGGGTAGACGTTTCTCTCCAACAATAGCTACCAAACAGAACTCTTTACGTTGAATGGATCCATACCAACTATCAGCTTTAAACTCTCCTCCCTTGACTAGTGAGAATCGGTAAGGAAGACTGGGCGTGCTCACGGGAGCTATGGCAAACTTGAGATGACGACTAAGAGCTGGTCGACCTGTTAAAT
>NW_003547537.1:0-5470 GCF_000090795.2 Amphimedon queenslandica | reverse complement strand
ATTGAAGGGATCAGGTAATTAAATTGTAGTCCAATGGAACTAGTCTTTTTGATGGATTGTTCCTCTAAGGATGTGACTCTCTCCTGTAGTTGTGACTTCTCCTTCATTAGTTTGGTTGTATACAATTCATTATCAGACACTTTAGCTCTAAGGTCTATAAATTAATAGAATACTAATAATTATTATTGATTGATGATGATACACTAACCAGTAATAATCTGTTTCTCATTCTGTGATTGTTCCTCTACTTGTGATGTCAGTTTAGCTATAACTTTGTCTTTCTCAAAAATGTCACTTTTCAGATTATGAACGCTGACTGTATAATAGATGCAATAATACTGTGTGTATAGTTAACCTACCAATAATGATCTGTTTCTCCTTGAGATATTGTTGTTTCTCTTTTTCCAAATCATTAACTTTGAGTTTCAGTTTTTCATAATCTTCTACATTAATAGAATATTCTCTCATCTAATATTATGTACTGATGATACACTAACCAGTAACAATCTGTTTCTTCTCCTCTACTTGTGTCTTCTCTTTCAATATTTCAGCAACTTTAGCTTTAAGCTTCTCATAATCTTCTATTATTAATAAAAATACAAAAATACAAAGTAAAATGATATTTGTTGCTTATACAAATTTGCACTGCATGTACAGTAGCCCATAAATACATGTACTATGATTATTGCTAATCGTACCATATATGGTAAGCAGAGCTCACTCTACATCAATCTCATTATTTCTAATGCATGAACAATTTGACCTATATTGAGTACAGGATACTATTTCCATACTCAACATTGTCTAATCCACTAGTATTATAATGTAAACAATGTACACATAAACAACAGTACAACACAATAGTACCTAATTCAACAGTTGATTTATCCTTTTCTGCTTGCTCAAGGAGAGTGGTAGCATCAACAAGTTGCTGAATAAGTGTTGCCTTTTCTTGAAGAAGCTGTTGCTGCTCTTTGTCTTGATCTTGCTGTATCTGCTTTTGTTTCTGATAGAACTCTCTCTCTCTTTCTTGTAGGTGCCCTCTGAGTAATTGAAACTCTTTGCTTAATCCTAAATCCTCCCAATCATTCAGTATCCTTCTTCTTAGTTGATCTTCATACTGGTCCAGAGGTATTACACTAGTAGACCAATCATTATCACTAGTATATCCTATACAGTAACAAAATGGTGGAGAATAAGAAATACACAAATTAATTACACTTAGTTACTATGGTAAACTTATTATTGATGGATTCATGTTTAATCATTGTACATGTATGTGTGACTTTTGTCAGTTTACACGGTTAACCACATGAACATATTATTGTATATAAATACACTGATAGTAATATTTCATTCACTCTAGCTCCTATTAATATCAGTGTTTCTGTATCTGCAGTCATTATACTTCACTATTGTACATAGCAGGAATGAATTGGTAATAATTAGTATCATAGGTATACGTCAAATGCTCTCATTAAATATTCATCATAAGAATCACTTTATTGTAATATCATCATCAATACATATTCAATACACATTGCATCTACTACTGTCTACATGTACTTACTGAGTTTAATAACTGCTGTATCAGTACTGTGGCTTTCCCATCCTCCTCCAAACTCAATTATCCAGTTAGTAGTTGGGGTCACACTCCACACTGAGAGAGAATGCCAGCGTCTGTTAGTGACATTGACTGGTAGATTAATCTATAAAATTAAAATGATAATAATTAATTTTTGAACGACATATTAATTGATCATTTGATATCTGGTTAATAAACACAATAACTAACTCACAGTTTTATAGTCTGCACAGTGTGTTTTATGTAACACAAAGATGACATAATAAAATTAATAATACACAATATATTAATAGACAAGTATACACAACTGAGTGTTTTATTATATCATGTGAGTCCTCAATTAAGAACTTACTAAGTGTCTGCATGTACACACATACACATACACATACTAATGATACACTAACACACATACATGTACATCTATACATGCATACACATATAAAGCTACATGTAAAGCATGCATAATTGCTCACACACATACACACACATGTACATGTTACATGTACACATGATGTACATGTTAGTACACACATACACATTAAAACATATGCACACATACACACAAATACATGTATGTACATACACTATGTACACAATGTATATAAAATACAATATATTTTAATTCCAGCATTGACACTCTATCAATTGTGAATCCATCTTTACACACACACACAAACAGACACATGTATATTCACACATATTTAGGTAAAGAAACAAACACAAAACACAAAAAGACACAAACACACATTCACACTAAAAACAGACACACACACACACATACTGAATACCAGCATTATTCATCAGTAGTTTTCGCTGAGTATCATAATATGTACATGTACTACCAAGAGTAGATGATAGTAATCTACTCTTAATTGGTACTACAAACCTCATGAGTTACAAGTAAATGTTATAACACCCCCACTAGGGATACAAATGCAATGTATCCCACAGCAGGGGTGTTTATCAACATATTTGTGTAGTAATGAGTGGGCATATGAAAGGCGCGCGCCAATGCGCATACTCAGTAGCACCACACCTCGTGGTAAAATGGTAGCAATGGAGGACAGGAGGCTCAGAAAAAGGCACTTTTATCAACTGATTCAGGCTTTAGGTTGACATAATCTTACTATTTTCAGGCTATAATGTCTGGAAGAGGTCCAGAACAAAGATCCTGCGCTTGCTGACCGGCCATGTATCGATCTTACCTTCCCCGGCCATCTTATTTGGCTTAGTCAACCATTGATTTCGAAATCAATGGTTGACTCAACATAGAAGGAAAGCAGTGAAACTCTACCTGCATGGATTATTGGTCTATAAATAGATCTAAAGTTTTCTGCACTCTGGAGACTCACAATTGTTCTGACTTTGTACCCGCTGTCCGTTCCCGCGGGCCACTGGACCTAGACCAGACTTTATTGCAAGCTTTATTGACAGTTGACTTTCAGCTTATAATACCTGTACAATAATGTTGTTTCTTATATTTTATTTTAAGAGATTTTTGCTGTCAACCCACAGGGATACAAATAAAACCACAGGGAGTGTTACAAATGAAAGCTGTGTTACATCACATTTGTAACCACAGGCGGTGCCTTTGATACGCCCACTCACCATTATACAAATTTAGTTAATCACTTTATGTTTCATTATCAAGCATCATAATATAATACTTACCAGTTCTTTCCATTTTCTTTTGTTAATGTTCAGTAACCATACATCATAGGCAGGATATCCACCCACCACTAGTAAGTGTGGTCCTGAACTAGTGGTAATCAGTACACTGGAATGACCATATCTTCCCTCAGGCCATTGTACTGATCCTCCAGGATTAGGTACTTCTAATATATCCTGAGAGAATAATAATATCAATGTAATAAAATAATTAATGAATATTAATTACTGTAGACTGGATTTAAAATGGAAACCCACAAATTGCAATACCTTACAATCAAAACCCATCCTACAGTATTAACTCACCACTGATGTCTTAGTGAAACTTATCATATACAGTTTATTACTCCTTCCATTATCAGTAAGGCCTCCGAACATTACCGCAGTGTTATTAGTAACTGGTGTTAGAGTGAAGTCATCAATAGGAGGTGGTCTGTCTCCAGTAACAACAGGAGATATCCATTGATCTAATAATAATGTACACACATTCATGTACACTTACTTACCACATGCACACACATACATTATACACATTCATCATACATATGTATGTGTATATGTGTGTACATTATTATTTATACATACACATCATGCATAGACACACATCACTATCACATGATACACACACAGACACACAGACACACACACACACAGATACACACACACACACACACACAAACACACACACACACACACACACACACAGATACACTCATGTATGGATACACACACCATCACACACACCACACCTGTACACATGAAGGAGAGGTCCAGGGGGTCTTTTATTTCAAGATTACTAATCTATTCTGGTACATGTCAGTTATGATTGTTAATGAATAATTATATAAAACTCATGGAACATTGTATGTGGGTAATTTGTGACTCATGTGATACAGAACTTTATTAAAAATGATAATAAATAACATGAACCTACACACACACACACACTCATGTCACATTAGCTTATGTATAGATACATGTACATATACAAACATCACACACACACAGATACATGATAATACTCACACACACATAACATGCACATTATAGATACATGTCACATACACACGTCATACATTCATAAATTCTCACATACATTATATGCACTATCATACACAGACACATCATAATGTATGTATTAGTACACACACACACGTCACATATAGACACACGTCACCATCACACACAAACACATGACACACAGAGACACACTAACAAACACACTTAATTATTAACAATCTGTTTTATGTACATTAATATAAATTATTCAGTTTGAAATACTCATCAACTATTGTGTATCAATGATGAGAATTACTGACCTGATGAAATCCTGTAATAATGTATCTCATTACATCTACCATCAGCTGAATACTGAGCATCAGGTTGCTTTGGAGTATTGATAGAAGAGTAGTTCCTTCCTCCAATTATTAAAAGATAGTATTCACCATTAAAATTAGCTGATACTATTCCACAGTAGCCCTTCTTCATTGGATCACGATCGAAACTAGAAGGAGAGAGTTCCCTCCACTTGAATGAATCCACATTAAAACAATGTAAGCTGTTTTGATCAATAACTTCACGCCCACCGAAATAATATATGTCCTTTCCTATGGCGACAGATGAGTAGGCCCTGGTACCTGGTGGTGGGGTACCAGTAGTAGGTTTCTGGTCCCAAGCACCAGTTGGTAAGTGATACACCTCCATCACATCATAGTCTACTCCAGACCCCTCCCCACCCCACATATATAGGTAGTCTCCTACCTTTATTGCGGAGTGTCCCCATCTCTCCACTGGTTGATAGTCTATAGAGAACAAGAAGTACCAGTAACAGAGTAACAGTAATATAGTGATGAGTTAGAATAAGGACAGGATACAGAGGAGTAAAGTAAGTGAGAGAGTAAGAGAGACAAAGAATGAATGAAAGAGATACAAAGAGAAGAGAATAGTGGCCCTCACTTTTAGATGCCATTCTTGCAAAATACCAGCCCCTCCCAAACTATGCAACATAGGACCACACCCATTTATCCAAATTTACACCCGGTTAGCGCATTATTCCTGGATAGTTGTCCGGAGTTAGGTGTAACTGTTCCTGGAAACTATCCATAGGGATAGACACTATGAATATTGAATAATAAGTAGTTTAGCTTAGTTAATGATTAATGAATAAGGGGGAGGGATGTCAAGGAGCTATGGAGGCTCACTCAGGAGCTCGCCTCA
>NW_003547536.1:15358-17060 GCF_000090795.2 Amphimedon queenslandica | reverse complement strand
ACTGTATCAGCATGATAATTCTTGGCTGTGTAGGCGGCTCCCCCTCAGATACGCCCACGTTGCTAAGTTGGGATTTGTCTTTGGATTTGTGAACTGCTGTAAACCAGTGGCGGAGCTGAACCCGGGCCCACACTAGTCGCCTGACTAGGCCCACACGGGCCTAGGCGCGCCCGGGCATCAAAGCTCTGTAATGAGATTCATTAGATGCAATGTAAACAATTTCTTGCCCAAAGTTTAGATAAAGCTAACCACAAGCCTCACCAGAGTACTAACAAGTACATACAGGTGTATAAGGAATTAGCAAGCATTTTCAAGTAAAATACCCAAAGAAAAAGTATTATAATTAAAAAGCATCTATGGAAAAAGCTAAAAACAGGACACACCCACATCCGGGCCCGGGCATCAGCTTAGTTCCAGCTCCGCCACTGCTGTAAACTGCCATTAATTGCTGAAAGCTAAGCCTTGAGCTCTTGTTATCAGCTGCTGCAGTTTAAAGACAGAGGCAGGTTATTCTCTCTATCTTTGTATCCTCAGCTCAAGCCCTTCCCTTGTGTTTCATGATGGCCGAACCTTTGCTGAAAGATCAGGATGATGAGAGTAAGCTGCTGTTTCTAAAAATAGTAGCAATATATTTATATTTATAGATTTCGAATCAGCTGGTTTCTTCATTGAAAGATCCACCGATTTATCAAAATTATCAGATAAAAGTAAGTAATGGAAATACATGTACATGTACAATATGTAAATGCATTGTTAGTTACGCCAAGAGTAAATAATACCTAAAGAGAGTATCCAACAGCCCTATTGAGGCCTGCTGCAAGTGTGTGGATTCCTAGGAAGTCACGTTATGCATACTTTACTTCAGTTGTTTTCAATCAATGTTTCTACCATGCCTAGTTGCAATTGACAAATCAGATTGCTTGATTTTAGGTTCATAAATAACTTATTTACCACTAGGAGGTTTGATAAGTAATTTCCCTGGTAATAGGAGGTTAATAAGTTTGTCCGGGAGGTTAATAAGTTTGCCCGGGAGGTTAATAAGTTTGCCCAGGAAATTACTTATTAACCTCCTGCTAAAAATAGGCATGCATGCAATGCTGTTGCTAAGTGTTGCTAAGTAAACTAGTTGTTTATTTTAGTACATGGTAGAAGTTGGTTATACAACTCTGCAGAGGCGTATTTAGGGGGGGGGCTGAGGGGGCTTGAGCACTCCCCTCAGGGCTGGACTCAGAAAAAATTACTGAAGTCCTGGACTCTTGCATCACTACCAAGCCTCTTAACAAAGTTATCTAGCCCCCTGATCATGATTTCAGCAGTTTCCAGTGCTTTAAGGAGCAATCAGAAGTACTCGGAAATGATCTTGGCCCCACCCATAATTATTAACGAAAATGCAGGAAAAGGCTGTTTTACCGCCATAAAAGTGGGTGTGGCCATAATCACGGCACGCTTCGCGCGCCCTTAGCACCCCCTTTTCCCAATTCTTAGATATGCCCCTGTTCTGTGTCGGTATCTATGGCCTTATCATACCTCGGGCCTATGGCCCTCAGTATGATAAATGCCATAGATACCTCACCTCGTTGTATAACCTATACCAAGAGTAGATAATAATAGAAGAGAGTGTCCTACTGTGATATACCCCCTGCTTCATCACGGCGTAGAATTGAAGAGTCACATTCAGGATATTTTCAGTATTCTTGAGTAG
>NW_003547536.1:5887-12589 GCF_000090795.2 Amphimedon queenslandica | reverse complement strand
TTCCTATATGCTCACTCCAACCCCCCCTGGGCCCATTTGTATATCAACCCCCCGGTCATTTACCCTCAGTACTGCTATTTACTCTCTTTTCTAATCTCTGCTTCTTTCTATTAATGTGTACTGTAAATTTCTGAAATAAATAAATAAATAAATAAATAAATAAATAAATAAATACCCCCTGCTTCATCACGGCGTAGAATTGAAGAGTCACATTCAGAATATTTCCGTATTTTCATTGAGTTTGAGTAGTTATTGCTAGTTATTTTTGAATAACTACTCAAAAATACTGAAAATAACTGGAATGTGACTCTTCAATTCTACACCGTGATGAAGCAGGGGGTATATGCACAGTAGGACACTCTCTTCTATTATTATCTACTCTTGGTTACGCTATACATGTATATAATTAAATGGGTGTGACTTAAATAAATGAATTTATTGGGTGTGGTTTAGTAAAACAATTCCCGTAATATATAATTTAATTTTAATTTAGATAAAGGTGCCATGTCAACATTGAAACAGGTTCTAGCTAGCGAAGGAACCCATTCGGACATTTACCTCCTAATGGTGGGCAAAACGGGACAGGGAAAGTCAACCCTGATCAACAGCTTGATTGAATTAGGAGAAGATATTGCTCAAGAAGGAGCAGAGACTGACATGTGTACAAGATCAACCCACTCTTATGTCCACCCGGAGCTGTTACCAGATGTCAAGGTGAGGATCGTCGATTCGCCTGGTCTACAAGATATCCATGTTAACGAGCAGCTGTACATAGAAGACATGAAGGTTCAGTGTCAGGAAGTTAGTTTAGTTCTGTACTGCATGAAGATGACCAACCATAGGCTGGCTTATGATGACACATTGGCTCTGCACAGGCTCCATCAAGCGTTTGGTCCTACCTTTTGGAAGAGAGTTGTATTCGTCCTCACTTTTGCTAACAATGAGAGATGCGAACAGAAGGACAGTCGTGATGAAGACGGTCCAGAGCCTCCGTTTACCGACCAGGATGCATGGGCAGAGTTAATAAGGAAGAGGTTTATTCACAGGGTGCAGCTGAGATCTGATGACATCAACGCTTTTTTGAAACGGAATTGTGAAACGGATGAATATGCTCATTTCGTACCAGCTGGCCATTATAAGCCAAATTTTTATAATCCCAACCCGTTGAAGTTACCTGATAGAGACAACTGGCTGCATAATTTGATGAAATCCGTTCACTCGCAAATCAAAAAACACAACTTTAGCAGGCTGAACTTGAACGACAGTAAGTGCCACCTATTTATTTATTTATTTTAATTATTTATTTATTTTATAGAGATTCATTTGGCCTTCATTGTTGATAATCATGGTGAAGTTAAAGTTGAAGAGGACGGGGCTAAAACAATCAACGATGATGCTAAAGAGTTCATAAAAACCCTTGAAAACCTTGGGTTTTGTACCCTCTACTTTAACACACTCAGCTCCCAATCTGTCAGTACTTTACTTGAGATGCTTCTCCACATCAATGCCTCTCAACTGGCCACATTCGCTTTCGTTCTCCTTTCTAAAGGGAAGACTAGGCAGCTTTATGATTGCAACAATGAAATAATATACACTGACAATATTTTTGAGTACTTCCGTGACGATCAGTCCCACCTTGCTTTAGTACCAAAGATATTTTACTTCAGTTTAGCTCACATCAAAGAGCCGAGCGAGAGACTTCAGTTTTCGTCAGTTCTTCCTAAAAACTCTATCGCACTCATAACGTCAGTTGATCAGAACAGCAGTAGCGTAGTCCTCAAGACTGTTAGCAGTAAACTCACTCATGAGGCCAGCATACAGCAGTGCTGCTCTGAGATCCACAAGGATTGCAACAGGAAACATGACAAGGTTTTTTGTGTATACATCGATAATTTTACCGAAAAGTTTGTCCTGCCCGCACGCTATGTACCTTTCCACTCAAGGTTAGCTGAGCTCTCTGTTTCTTATTTTGAATATACATTTGTATTTGCACGTAGCTGCATGTACATGTACATGCAATTTGCTTGTTTTCTCCTAATTAAATTATATGCATTTTTTAATTTCTTATTTAATTTCTAGAGCAGAGAAAGAGTACTACAAGAAGCAGCTGGAGTTATACCGCTCAATGTGGTACCCCATTCGCTGTAAGACCATCAGCGTCCTCTCAGATAACAAAGAAGCAGTACTCTCCATCGTCCGCCATGAGAGGATAGCTAGGATAGCAGCTTCCTCCGCTAGTATAGTCCTCGGGGGCGGTATGGTAGTCGCTGGTCTTGCTCTCCTCCCGTTCACATTTGGTGTGTCAATAGGTCTATCGGTCGCTGGGGGTGTGGTCGGAGCTACTGCCTCACTAGGAGGGATTGGAGCTTTTATTGCTTCAAAAATTCTATCAAATAAGAGACTCAAGTTGGCCCAGGAGCACATCAGCCTTGATCAGCAGCTGAGCATTAGTATCAATAACGTTGCCGCTAAGTATAATGAAGCCATGAAGAAATGTGTTGAGTCGGCTCTTGATGGAGGCGAATTGGCGGGAAATGTAGCAGCTGGTGGAGCCGGTCTTGCTAGTCTGGGGCGGGTTGGTATGGGTATCGCTATTGGAATAGAATCAGCTGCTGAGGTAGGAGCTATTGCTTTACGTACTGGAGCCCGTACACTAGGCGTGGTCCTGGCTGGGGCCTCATTAGCAGTGACTGTTCCCATTGATCTAGGGTTTATTGTGTATCATAGTTATCACATACACAAGTCTTCAAAAGACAAGACTGGGAAAGCTGACAGCAATAAGGTAGTTCAATGGCTCATTAAACAAACTGAAGACATGCTTAAAGGTAAGCTATGTTAGTAATAGGTTTTGGCGGGTTTTGAGCAGCTGCTATAAAGAAAGACTGTAGACAAACTTGTAATTAAAGCATTATGAACTATCCTGTAATATCTTGTGTATAGTACATTTAGATTGTACAGTTATTCATTTATTTCTGTTTGCAGACACCTGTGGTACTATTGAGCTGAAGCAGCACTCAATAGAAGGAGGGATGACGTCCACACTTGAAAACACAGACTGCGGCTATAAGATGATTATACCAGTTGCCACTGAAGAGGAATCCTCCATTAATGTCCGCACTATATTCTCAGGTCCCTTTGTCCTACCTGATGGCTACACTATTGTCAGTGCTATATACGATATTTCGCTACCCGAACAGCTGTCTAAACCTGTCACTGTCAAGCTGGAGCATTGTGTTGATCTTAATGATGAGATTACGGCCAGTAAGATGTGCTTTGCCACTGCAGCCATTGATTTGGAGAAGAAGGTTTTTGTTTTTGATTGCGTTGAAAAAGGGAGTTTCCCCAGAGGAGAGACGTATGCTTCGCTGGATATCAACGACAGCTGTCTCTTGTGTGTCTTGTATAGTGGATCAACGTTAGTTTAATTAATTAATTATTTATTTATTTATTATTATTAATGTAGGAGGGATACATCTATGAAGTATGCTGGTCAGTGCTCTTATGTCCGAGACTATAAAAACTCCTGGACTATGAGTATACTCTTCACAAAGCATTTAAGTGCACACTATAAGGTTGGGCTTTTTTAAAATAATGTATTTTATATTTTTACTAATAATCTTTATTTTTTATTTGTAGTATACACAGTCTGAGACAGTTGGCACCATTGAGTCACACCCATTTTTATTTACGACAAGGAAAGGTGATGGAGAGCTGTTGATGGAACTCAATAAGTTTAAGAGCCAAATGGACCTCAAAGGTTGGAAGGTAGCGCCTCTCACTCCAATACCTGATGTTGTAAGTATTTCTAACTAAGGGTTTAAAGTTACTCCAAAGTTGGGCCAAATAGTACATTTGAAAAGGGAACAGAGCCCTCAAAAATTTTATTATAAAAAAGGGTAGAAATAAACATAATGGTCTCAGGCCAAATTTTGCCAAAAATGAAAAGTAGAAAAGTCTCAATTTTTATAACATTCCCTGATGCATATACATGTTCTTATGTTGTGTAGAAAGTTTGAGCTGATTCCGATCAAAATTGGATTTTTTATGAACTAATTTTAATGAAGAAAGCTTCATTATCTATTACTAATAGTATTATTGTTATTAATGTTGTTGTTATTATTATTTTTTTTTTACAGATATTAAAGTCTCAGATTGATTGTGTGGAGTTGCAGCAGGAGTTTGGGAAGCTTCAGTGCAGAATAATTCCGTCGATTGAGTTTTCAGTTTATGTATATGACGAAGACACTGCGACAGACGAAATTGACAAGTACCTTGACATTGGAGGAACCACTTCTGACATATTCATCAAAAGACAAAGAGAATGAAAATAACTTAAAATGAACTGCTGTTTTTTTACTGAATGCTGATACCACTTTTTTAGTTTAGAAAATACTTTTTTAGCTCGTTTTTAGTTTATGATTAAGTAGGTGTGGATAAGTTAATTAACTTTTAGTAAAAATTAATTAATTTTTAATAGTTAATTGTATTTTTTGAAGACTTTATGTACTCTTACTATAACTAACAGTACAAAAATAATGTTAAATACAAAATGCACGTACATAAAAATACAAAAACTTTACGTGTACGATGAAGATGCTGCGACAGACGAAATTGACAAGTACCTTGACATTGGAGGAACCACTTCTAACATTTTTATCAAGAGACAAAGAGAATGAGAAATGAATGAAAATGAATTAAAATGAACTGCTACTTTTGTACTGAATACTGATACACTTTTTGATACAATATTTTTCTGCCTCTTGCCGTAAAATGTAACCATTAATTTTAAGACAGTAAATGTTAATTATGATTAAGTAAAGTTCATAACAATTAATTTGACTTTTCATAACAATTAAATAACTTCCAATAGTTAACTTTTGAAGACTTGACGTACGGTGAACTCTTGCTAATACTAACAGTACAAAAATAAACAATGTTAAATTCAATAGCATTAATAGAAGCATGTACACGTACATGAGGGAACTAAGACTATAAGTGTTACTATTAATCACATTATCCTCTTGGCAGTACATCATCAAGATCAGCTAACACATAAGTATACACCGCCCACACAGCAGAGCAGAGGTTCATCTCCTGAGGATCAAGTACATCCATAGTGTCTCCATTATATACTGACTGCTGATAGAGGAGAGTTAGGAGAAAAGGGAGCCATCACTGGATAATTAGTACCACAAGTGCAGTCTCCTTGTTCTAACTTTAAACTTGGAGGATGGGGTTGTTGGATGTTGTGAGGTCCATCCATTTTAATTAGCGTGGGTGGTACTGCATCATACATGTACCCTCCCTCTCTCCCTGTCCCCATGTGTAGAGTAGGAGACGCTGCATAGTTTGGTGGTACTGGCGAGATAAAGTCTTCCGGTGGGTATCTGAAGTGAGTGTAGTAAGGTTCTCTTAGAGGATAGGGGGAGGGAGAGGAGAGAGGGGGAGACAGAAAAGTTGGACTACATGCATCTCTTGGAGATGTTGTTACCTGCACAACAAACAAATAAATTAATAAATAGATGAGTAATAAAGTACAATGTGAGAGTATCTGTGCAAACTGCAACTTAGTGGATCATAATAATCTTAAATGCAGCCCCATAAAGTGACATATGCACCTCTTGATGTATCAGTTTGCACTATTCTTAAAGGATCATTCTTGTGAAATTGATAGTATCAATAGCCTCAACTTTGGCTATAGAGCTAGGCTGGTTGCTAATACAAACTTAAAACCATACAACTGCAGCCACCACTAACTACACACAGCACCAATTTTTGCAAATTCGACAACTTTTAACTTAATTAACTCATTAATTTGTGCATCAAATTTTGAGGACTATAAATTTGTGTGATTCTTCAAATTCTCAAAATTCTAGCTACTGTATATACATGGTAGTATTATAATGTTCATAATAGTGCATGGCGAACTAACCTGTGTGGTGTTGCTAGTCTCTGATATTGAGTATGACTGTATATGGTAGTACTTGATGGCATGTAAGGAGAGCAAGGAGGAGTCTCTGATACGTAAACAGGAGAAGTGGGAGAGGAGGAGATGACCAGTGGGCTAGGAAACTGGAAACATGTTGATGTGACAAGACCTGTTGGAATTGTGCTATCACAGCCAACACTTGTCATGGTGCACTAAAATAGCATTTTGACTACATTTTTGCGTATTTTAAAGTATCAAATTCTTACGTTTTCAACAATGATTAATATAAAATGAGTGTTTTGTTATTGCCTACTACTGTACTCATTTTTTGTACATGTGCTGCTGTGCAATGTATTGTAAAATGTAAATGACTACAAGGTGGTTAAATTTTATTACTAGGCTAGGTGAACAAAATAATAATGAATATCATTATCAATAAAAATTGATGGGGGTCCCAGGCCACTGTACACAGCCAAGAATTATCATGCTGATACAGTAGTACTGCCCAAAGTCAATGAATCAGATCTGATAGGCTATGAGGACTGTATCACTTCAGTAATCAGACCTGATTCATTGACTTTGGGTAGTACTACTGTATCAGCATGATAATTCTTGCGGCCCCCCCTCAGGCTCAGATACGCCCCCGTGGCTAAGTTGGGATCTGTCTTTGGATTTGTGAACTGCTGTAAACTGCCATTAACTGCTGAAAGCTAAGCCTTGAGCTCTTGTTATCAGCTGCTGCAGTTTAAAGACAGAGGCAGGTTATTCTCTCT
>NW_003547536.1:3100-5654 GCF_000090795.2 Amphimedon queenslandica | reverse complement strand
AATGAATTTATTGGGTGTGGTTTAGTAAAACAATTCCCGTAATATATCATTTAATTTTAATTTAGATAAAGGTGCCATGTCAACATTGAAACAGGTTCTAGCTAGCGAAGGAACTCGTTCGGACATTCACCTCCTAATGGTGGGCAAAACAGGCCAGGGAAAGTCAACCCTGATCAACAGCTTGATAGAATTAGGAGAAGATATTGCTCAAGAAGGAGCCGAAACTGACATGTGTACCAAATCAACCCACTCTTACGTCCACCCGGAGCTGTTACCAGATGTCAAGGTGAGGATCGTCGACTCGCCTGGTCTACAAGATACCCATGTTAACGAGCAGCTGTACATAGAAGACATGAAGGTTCAGTGTCAGGAAGTCAGTTTAGTTCTGTACTGTATGAAGATGACCAATCACAGGCTGGCTTATGATGACACGTTGGCTCTACGCAGGCTCCATCAAGCATTTGGCCCTAACTTCTGGAAGAGAGTTGTATTCGTCCTCACTTTTGCTAACAATGAGAGATGCGAACAGAAAGATAGTCGAGATGAAGACGGTCCAGAGCCTCCGTTTACCGACCAGGCTGCGTGGGCGGAGTTAATAAGGAGGAGGTTTATTCATAGAGTGCAGCTGAGATCTAAGGACATCAACGCTTTCTTGAAAAAGGATTGTGAAACAGATGAATATGCTCATTTCGTACCAGCTGGCCATTATAAGCCAAATATTTATGATCCCAACCCACTGAAGTTACCTGATAGGGACAACTGGCTGCATAATTTGGTGAAAACTGTTCACTCGCAAATCAAAAAACACAACTTTAGCAGGCTGAACTTGAATGACAGTAAGTGCCACCTATTTATTTATTTATTTTAATTATTTATTTATTTTATAGAGATTCATTTGGCCTTCATTGTTGATAATCATGGTGAAGTTAAAGTTGAAGAGGACGGGACTATAACAATCAACGATGATGCTAAGGAGTTCATAAAAACTCTTGAAAACCTTGGGTTCTGTACCCTCTACTTCAACGCACTCAGTTCCCAATCTGTCAGAACTTTACTTGAAATGATTCCCCACATCAATGCCTCTCAACTGGCAACATTCGCTCTCGTTCTCCTTTCTAAAGGGAAGACAAGGCAGCTTTACGATTGCAACAATGAAATTATGGACCCCGACAATATTTTTGAGTACTTCCGTGACGATCGCTCCCGTCTTGCTTTAGTACCAAAGATATTTTACTTCCATTTAGCTCACGTCAAAGAGCCGAGCGAGAGACTTCAGTTTTCGTCAGTTCTTCCTAAAAACTCTATCGTACTCATAACCTCAGTTGATCAGAGTAGCAGTAGTATAGTCCTCAAGACAGTTAGCAGTAAACTCACTCATGAGGCCAGCATACAGCAGTGCTGCTCTGAGATCCACAAGGATTGCAACAGGAAACACGACAAGGTTTTCTGTGTGTACATCGATAATTTTACCGAAAAGTTTGTCCTACCAGCACGTTATGTACCTTTCCACTCAAGGTTAGCTGAGCTCTCTGTTTCTTATTTTGAATATACATTTGTATTTGCACGTAGCTATATGTACATGTACATGCAATTTGCTTGTTTTCTCCTAATTAAATTATATGCTTTTAAAAATTTCTTATTTAATTTCTAGAGCAGAGAAAGAGTACTACAAGAAGCAGCTGGAGTTATACCGCTCAATGTGGTACCCCATTCGCTGTAAGACCATCAGCGTCCTCTCAGATAACAAAGAAGCAGTACTCTCCATCGTCCGCCATGAGAGGATAGCCAGGATAGCAGCCTCTTCCGCTAGTATAGTCCTTGGGGGTGGTATGATGGTCGCTGGTCTCGCTCTCCTCCCGTTCACATTTGGTTTGTCAATCAGTCTATCGGTTGCTGGGGGTGTGGTTGGAACTACTACCTCACTAGGAGGAATTGGAGCTTTTATCGCTTCAAAAATTCTATCAAATAAGAGACTCAAGTCGGCCCAAGAGCACATCAGCCTTGATCAGCAGCTGAGCATTAGTATCAATGACGTTGCCGCTAAATACAGTGAAGCCATGAAGAAATGTGCTGAGTCGGCTCTTGATGGAGGAGAATTGGCGGGAAACGTAGCAGCTGGTGGAGCCCAAAGTCTTGCTAGTCTGGGGCGGGTTGGTATGGGTATTGCTATTGGAATAGAGTCAGCTGCTGAGGCAGGAGCTATTGCTTTACGTACTGGAGCTCGTACACTGGGTGTGGTCCTGGCTGGGGCCTCGTTAGCAGTGACAGTTCCCATTGACCTAGGATTCATTGTGTATCATAGTTACCACATACACAAGTCTTCAAAAGATAAGACTGGGAAAGCTGACCGCAATAAGGTAGTTCAATGGCTCATTAAACAGACTGAGGACTTGCTTAAAGGTAAGTTATGTTAGTAATAGATTTTGGCAGGTTTTGAGCAGCTGCTATAAAGAAAGACTGTAGACAAATCTATAATTAAAGCATTATGAAACTATTTATCTATACCCTCTTAGTACATTTAGATTGTACAGTATTTATTTATTTCTGTTTGCAG
>NW_003547536.1:0-2603 GCF_000090795.2 Amphimedon queenslandica | reverse complement strand
TCCATTAATGTCCGCACTATATTCTCAGGTCCCTTTGTCCTACCTGATAGCTACACTATTGTTAGTGCTATTTACGATATTTCGCTACCCGAGCAGCTGTCTAAACCTGTCACTGTCAAGCTGGAGCATTGCGTTGATCTTAATGATGAGATTATGGCTAGTAAAATGTGCTTTGCTACTGCAGCCATTGATTTGGAGAAGAAGGTTTTTGTTTTTGATTGCGTTGGAGGAGGGAGTTTCCCTAAAGGAGAGACGTATGCCTCGCTGGACATTAGTGACAGCTGTCTCCTATGTGTCTTGTACAGAGGATCAATGTTAGTTTTATTAATTAATTATTTATTTATTTATTATTATTAATGTAGGAGGGATACATCTATGAAGTATGCTGGTCAGTGCTCTTATGTCCGAGACTATAAAAACTCTTGGACGATGAGTATACTCTTCACAAAGCATTTAAGTGCACACTATAAGGTTGGACTTTTTAAAAATAATGTATTTTATATTTTTAATAATAATTTTTATTTTTTATTTGTAGTATACACAGTCTGAGACAGTTGGCACTATTGAGTCACAGTCACACCCATTTTTATTTACGAGAAGGAAAGGTGATGGAGAGTTATTGATGGAACTCGATAAGTTTAAGAACCAAATGGACCTCAAAGGTTGGAAGGTAGTGCCTCTCACTCCAATACCTGATGTTGTAAGTATTTTTTATCAAATGGTTTAAAGTTGCTCCAAAATTGGACCAAAGTTCTTGTACTATAGTACATTTGAAAAGGGAACAGAGCCCTCAAAAATTTTATTATAAAAAAGGGTAGAAATAAATATAATGGTCTCGGGCCAAATTTTGCCAAAAATGAAAAGTAGAGAATTTTCAATTTTTATAACATTCCCTGATACATATACATGTTCTTATGTTGTGTAGAAAGTTTGAGCTGATTCCGATCAAAACTGGATTTATTGTACGAATTTAAATTATAATTTCAATAAAGAAAGTTTCATTCATCTATTTCTGATGGTATTATTTGTTACAGATATTGAAATCTCAGATTGATTGTGTGGAGTTGCAGCAGGAGTTTGGGAAGCTTCAGTGCAGAATAATTCCGTCGATTGAGTTTTTAGTTTATGTATATGACGAAGACGCTGCGACAGACGAAATTGACAAGTACCTTGACATTGAAGGAACCACTTCTAGCATTTTCATCAAGAGACGAAAAGAATGAAAATAACTTAAAATGAACTGCTGTTTTTTTACTGAATGCTGACACCACTTTTTTAGTTTAGAAAATACTTTTTTAGCTCGTTTTTAGTTTATGATTAAGTAGGTGTAGATAAGTTATTAAACTTTTAGTAAAAATTAATTAATTTTTAATAGTTAATTGTATTTTTTGAAGACTTTATGTACTCTTGCTATAACTAACAGTACAAAAATAATGTTAAATACAAAATGCACGTACATAAAAATACAAAAACTAAGTGTTACTATTAACCACATTATCCTCTTGGCAGTACATCATCAAGATCAGCCAACACATAAGCATACACTGCCCACACAGCAGAGCAGAGGTTCATCTCTTCTGGGTCAAGTACATCCATAGTGTCACCATTGGAGTGATGATACCAGAAATAATGCTCATTATGATTAGCTAGACTCGCTGTAGGGACTTTGTCTTCTCTCCACCAATCCACATCAGTTCCTCCTCCATTATCATATACTTCAGAAGCATTAATGGAGACCAGTAGCTGCCCTATTTGCTGCAATATTGCTTTAGCTTCAGCTGATCCTGAGAATAGGATACCATAAGGTAGGAAAACACCTTCATCAGATTCAAAGAGGATGCTGTACTTGTCAGCATCTTCTCTGTGTCGCTGGTAGTACTGCTGGGACCCTACTCCGCCTGCTTCTTCATCCGTCCACATGACAAGACGTAGGGTACGTTTAGGAGTCAATCCCAATCCTTTCACAATACTCAGAGCTTGCCAAGATATGAAAGCACCTCCGCCATCATCCATAGCCCCTTGACCGACGTCCCAACTATCCAAGTGTCCACTGACCACTACCACTTGATCTGGATATACAGATCCTTTGATCTCGGCCACAGTGTTCCTTGAGATAACCATTGGCAAGGTCTGTGCCTCCATATACAAATGAATGGTGAGTCTTTCTCCTGCTCTTTCAAGTCTATCAAGCATGTTTGCATCTTCAATGGTGATACAAGCAGTCGGTATTGCAGGAACTGAAGAGTTATATTCCTGAATGCCAGTGTGTGGTGAGTAAATGGAGAAGGGCCCCACTGTGCGTATCAGGGTAGCTACTGCTCCGTATTTTGATGCTTTTGAAGCACCATTGACCCTGTAAGCTACAGTCACTGGATAACTGACATATGGTGGGTTGAACACGACTATCCTGTCCTTCACTTCGTCTTTTCTTTCTTCCAACTCGTCAAAGGATCTCATGACGACAGCATCAGCTGTGATACCCTCCTCAGGAGTACCTACACTAGATCCTAAACCTAATATTGATAATTCTGCTGTTCTCGGCTCCAACAATTGAGCTTTCTCTTTTCCTCGGACCCAGTGAGTCACGTTGACCTCTTCACCAT
>NW_003547535.1:13258-17083 GCF_000090795.2 Amphimedon queenslandica | reverse complement strand
AGTAATTGATTATGCATTCTTAAATGCATGTACATATACATGTACATTTAGTCATGTACATGTACAGTATGCACAGGGTTTCCCACAGGATTTCGGAATAGTGCTCATGCAGCTTCTTGACATACATGTACATGTACATGTATACAAGAAACCCGTGAACTTTGACACACATTCACTCTCTCCTTACACATTTCTGATCCAGTCATGTCTGCAAACCATGCCACTTCCATTGCCATACTACCATGACTGCTACAATGCACCGATTGGGTCTACAAGAAACAATTATGTAAAACAAAGTACATATAACCAAAGTAGATTTTCTGACCTTCACAAATCTAACCCCAGCATTGTACATGAAAATTAGATGCATTGCCTCCTCCTCCTATAAAGTAAAAATAATCATGAAAAAATTTTCATACAGCTCTACATTTTCATGGCATTCTATTAATTTGATACTAGTGAATAATAATTTTTTTAAAATCATAACCAGTGGTTTTAGTGATTGGAATATACATTTTCCATGTACATGTACGATTAAAAAATTATGGTCCTTTGTTCACAATAATTAGTAATAACTCAATGAGTTTACCGTACCATACAACAGCCACAAATTACAATTCAAATTCAATTTTGTGTACTAACTAGTGAAATGCAATGCATAGCTAGTAGCATATAGTGTTCAGAGACCTACACAATGCTACATGCATGCATATGTACATGTAGGTACTATGCATGTACTACATACCAAGGCAGGAGTTGCTAATTTCTTACATTAGTACTTTGTTTCAGTCTCTCACATAGCTGCAAGTAGCGTGGTTTGGTTTCACCATTGTAGCATTCGCTCATTATTTTCTTGAATACTTGAACAAGTCCACGAAGTGTTCTTAATATCTCTGATTGAAATGCCTCAACAAAACCTAAGGAAGAAAAGGATTTGAGAGAGAGGGACAAAAAGAATAAAACTAAATACAATGGACAAATCAACAGATTAGAAAATTGCAACAATAGGATTAAACAAGCTCAATAATAAATTATTACACTTGTGATTTGTGAACACTAAAATTGATTTAACCTTTGCAGCTGTTAGTAGGTAATAGCTTTTCAATGGTCTCCCTCCATTTTGTCTCCAACAACCCCAGTCGCATTTTCAAAAGACAATAAAACTCGAGAGCCTCAAGGAATAAAGCTTCTGGTGACTGCTGGACTGTACTCACAACTTGAGTTCATTATCATCATCATCATCATCAGTGTCTGAATCTGAGTCGGAGTCTGGAGAAGATTTTTGCTGCTTCAGCAGAAAATAATCAAGAGGTTCAATGATCTCATCAAGGATGCATAGTAAAGGAGCTCTTTCCACATACCGAAATACCTACATAATGAAATGGTTATATGTAATGCAGGACAACCTATCACAAAGCCTGAAATTTCATTCAAACAGTGTTCAGATATTGTTTCTGATCATTGCTTAATTTAATTTGCCATTTTTATGAAACAGTCAGACAGGTTTTCCAACAGATTTGAGGCATAGTGCTCATGCAGCTTCTTGCCAGTGGATTTTTAATTGCTTCAAAAATTGAGAAAAAAACAGGGTATTTCAGCAGAAATCAAAGACAAGAATTCTCTATTTCTATAATTTTTCAGATACACATACATGTTCTTACATTGTGTATCAAGTTTGAGCTGATTCTGATCAAGCTTGTATTTTTAATGAATTTTAAAAGTTGATCAAAAATCAAGTCTTTGTTAAATTCTGTCAAAATGGCTAAAAGAAAATCCTCCATTTTAATTTTTTTCTGATACAAATACATGTCATTATGCTGTGTATCAACTTTGAGCTGAATTCTGTTAAATTTGGACTTTTAATAATAATTTTTAAAGTTGCTAAAATACCATGTACTGTATTCTGGTCATGAGACATACTGTTTAGCTCACTTAGCAAACTTAATGGGAACATGATTAATTGCTAATTATGTTAAATAGCTTTTTAAAATTAAATAAAAAGTTATTCAGACAAAATGGAAGAAAAAACACAGGATTTGGTCGGACAATTGAGCAAAATGGTCGGAAAATGTCCAATATCCGACTGTCTTTCTGGCTTTGCATCAGTCTCATAAAATCCAGTAATTTAAAACTTGAAGCAGTGACACATAAATAAAAATTTCATGCATGCACATACTGCTAATTTTGGAATTTACTTGCGATTTAAAAAAAATAAAACTTGCAAAAAATGTAAAAAATATGGTAAAAAGCTTTGATTTCCAAAAATTTACATGCATATACATGTCCACAAAATTAATTTTTGAGCCTCCAAAGTTTTCAGCCAAGTAGTAGTATAGACCCCCTAGGAGCTAAGATTATTGTCAATGAATAATGATTACAATAATGATATTCATTCATAATAAATAAAATTTTCCTATACAGTATCCACTCACGATGTAAATAACTGACGGCAAGAAGGCCTCGAGATCAAAAGAAAATCAAAGGCGGTGACACCGCCTGGCCATTTTATGAGTGCTACAACGTACTACAGGCTTACAAGCAGCATTTATGGAAAGTATGGAGGCCAGACTACATCATATAGTCCAGGTAACTCTTGCTGCAACATATTTTTCTTGCTATGCTTCAATTCGGCACCTTGGGCTTTGATCTGTCTTTGATGTGGAGAGCTTCTTGCCGTCAGTAATTTTATTCGTGCGTGGCTACCGTAAATAATTCATTCAAAATAGTCTTAGCGCCTAGGGGGTCTATTAGATATGGTCATGATAGTCTACCTTCTTTAAATTTGTACTGCGCAGCTTGGTTTTGTATTTCATTTGTCCCCAGTAATACACTCCAATGCCATCAAAAACTCCTTTATTGTACTCTTGATTCTGCTCTGGGTCCTGTCTGAAACCAAATACAGACAAATCATTCTCAGAAAACAAATATGGTGAAAATATAAAGCTTTCCTCGATCTCAATGCTCCTCTATAAAAATAAGACACATGACAAATAAAAAGTAATTTTTCACTCTTTTAAAATGAGTCTTACAATATTATAGGAGTTCCTCCATCTCTCCGACAGCCATTTTCTGAGTCTTTCAGTGCATGCCTCTATGAGGAGCTTCTTAGGAGGAGAGCTACCAGCCATATGCAGTTGCTGACTCGGTTGCTGACTAGCCTGACTTATAACGGTGTGGCTGCGTCATTTGGAATTCTAGGTAGGTGTGGCTGCATTATGGGCGTGGTGGTGGGAGACATTGAGAGAATGGTTTCACTTGACTCTTGCTATAAAAGTCACATTTAGTGCTGAGGTCTCTGACCCATTGCTGGGTTTCCCAGCATGGCAAAGGAGTTAGAGGGACCTGCTTTTGACTCTTTTCCTATTAGTGAACGAGTTGAATCTTTTGAGCAGTCTGCAGACTTAGATGAATCCACGGAAGACTGCAGCATAGACTGCACCGGTAACTCCGAGCAATCCGCAGGGGAGCAGTCGGTAGAGTTGGATTGCTGGAACATAGAGTGTTGGAAGGCATTTGAAAACAATGATCTCATGGAAGCCATTCGTTTGCTGCCTTATTTTGTAACTGAACCTACCGCTGGAATAAAAAGTTATCACGGCTCAAACGGTGTTACGTTACTTCACCTCTCTTCAAAAAATGGCTGGTTAGATGTTACAAAAGATCTCGTTGCTGATTATCACTTTGATCCACATGAAAAAGATAAAACAGGGCAAAGTAGTCTTCTTTATGCATTTGCAGATCATGCTATTGATGATTAAAGTATTTGATTAATGTTTGTAATTGCAACCTGATGGCTACTAGTAATAGTGGAAATAATATCCTTCA
>NW_003547535.1:11811-13248 GCF_000090795.2 Amphimedon queenslandica | reverse complement strand
TGATTGATCATTACCCAGACATGAACCTAATGGCTACAAATGAGCTAGGCGAGACTGCCCTTCATTGTGCTGTACATGTATGTCATGTACATGTAGATATTGTAAAATACCTGCTCATTAATTGCAACTGTGATCCCATGACTGCTGACACAGATGGTTGGATACCGCTTCATTTTGCTGCTGATTTGGGCCAATTCACAACTGTAGAATATTTACTATCGACTGATAAAGGTAATCCATTGGCTGAAGATAATGAAGGGAGAACTCCCATAAGCTTAGCCCTTTCCAAATCCATTGAGCACCCCAATATGGTCTCTGTCTTCAAAAAGTTTTACAAAATGAAGATATCTCACCCAATTGATTCTTATGTTAACATTCTTCTTCTTGGAAATTCGGGAGCTGGTAAAAGTACTCTTGGTCATGTCATCACAAATACATCTACAGGCTCTGTTGTTCTTGGCTCTTTTAGGAATGTCAAAGAAGTAGAACCTTGCACTGTGGGCATCATTCCAACTGAACTACAGCATAAAACACTGGGTAACATCATTCTTCATGATTTTGCTGGTCACTCAGAATACTATTCAAGCCATGGTGCTATTATTGAGAACTTGTTTGGTTTTGGTGGCATATTTGTTGTCGTAATTAACATGCTTGAGAAGGAAGCAATCAAACAGCTTCGTTATTGGCAAACTATTGCAAAAAATGAAGAAGAAAAGGCTCGTGATCAGCCTCATGACATTATAGTAGTTGTCAGTCATGTGGATAAAATAAGTGGCCATACTGAAAGGAGGAGGGGAATAGAAAAGGCTATTGGAAGCGAACCGTTATATTTCTTGGATTGTCGTAAGCTTGGAGGCACTAGTATGGGTTCATTTTTAAATAAATTGTCCAGTGCCTGTGAACATATTCGTACCACAAGAGAAATCAAATTAAATTCACATTATCATGAAATGTACCACCTACTTGAAGATATGTCAGAGAACATCCTGACCCTGTCTACGTTCAGTTATTCTATTCTCTTTAATAGTAATGCGATCTCCAATGTCAGTCACTTTCTCTTCAATTTCAACCAATCTTCTTTCATGAAAAGCTTGAGATGTTTTTGAGAACTTCTTTTGTTCTATTGGCTGATAACTGCTCCTTTTTGAGCGAGACTTGCCCTTTTAAAGTAATAATAAGTAAAACTGTTGGGAGAGGATACAAATGGTGGAGAGCCATGAACGAGTCCTGAATGTGACGATTCTTCTCTGCAAGTATTGGATAGCGACTGGCAGATATAAATACGACATGAGGTGCTCATACAATACAACCAGTGAATGTACAGATAAAGAATGAGCTCTTGCATGCCTCAACTATCTATAAAAGAGCCAACCTATAGTTTTAAGAAGTGAAAAGGTGGTCATAATCATCCACACTCCAGCTGCAACATGACAACTG
>NW_003547535.1:4918-8900 GCF_000090795.2 Amphimedon queenslandica | reverse complement strand
GAAAGCAATAAGTATACTAACTACAAAAAGTATTATGCATGCAATTGGGTATTTGGGTGTATCATAAAGCATTAATCGCCATTAATTACCTTAAGAGATACACACAAAGAATCACAAAGAATTTAACATACTTGTTCAGGTGTTACATCCAAGCTCACAACATCAGTAGGAACAAGTTTCAGGTGTATGCCACTTGCAACTGAGTTGTGACTGTACAAAGAATGGCTTGCATGCATGGGGTTTGACACTGAACACTGAGCATTAGTTGCCTACACATAATAAAAAGTATATAATTATAATAATTTACATGAGCATAAACTTACTGTTGCTATTATGGGATTTTCTGTACTCTGGTACATCGCCTTGATGTGACTCCGTTGTGGGATCGACTGGTCAAGGAGATTAACAAATTCACCCCACTCTTCATCTTTGATCTACATTGTATATTTTTTGAAGGATATGATATTAATGCTCATTGATCCAAGAGGGCAGGTATTTTTATGTTGTTTGCATGCACATCTTGACATTTTAAATAAATGTGTAATATTTTTCATTCCATTTCATTATTATTTATTATTATAAATTTTAAACAAAAAAATAAATTAATAGACAAAAATTTTAAAAAAGCAATTAAACTAAGCAATTATACATTACAATATTTTTTCTAATGTAACTAGCAATAGATTTCTCTTCTATTGTATCCAGTGCTGTAGCTAATGATGACCAACTGGGACCACCTTTCTCTCTCACTTTATCTTCTCCTCTTAACCAGGCAGACATACACTCATGGAAACACTCCACTGATTGCCCATGATAGTCTGCCTTTATATCCTTTAGTCTGTCATCATATAATCCTAACTGTAGACCTAATGCATGCCATACAGAACAAGGCAAGTGTTGATCTGATGTTAATACTTTAATGACAATATCAAGATCTTTGATATCTATAAAAATAATAATTAATAATGTGTAAATACACTGTACAGTCTTACACTCCCAATTGTGATACCTTGTAGCAGGTTCATTTCAAGGATAATAATTTTTATGAAACGTCTGTATCTGGAGGTTCATGGAATTAATTTTCGCGATTTGCCACTTTTCTGCCATCTTGTACCGTATTAAACTGATTGTCAAGAAATTTAATTTTGCAAATCCACGAAATTTGTTATCCTCAAAAAACCCACTATACATTAGTATAAATTATAACATACCTAGCTTTACTGCAGCTAATGTTGTCTTGAATTCTTCAGTTATTTCAATCATTTCCTATACAATAATAATAGTAATTGATATTTGTCACTTTGCTTGTTTATCAAGGTAATACACATCAGTAGTGTATTGCTGAAAGGTGAGTTTAACAGATGTACAAGTAAAAGCCTCACAATGACAACCCACAATTATGACAGAGTATTCTTGATAAGAAAAAAATACATTTTAAAGATTATGAACTTTTGATTATTAGTGCTTGTATTAATGCATCACACAGTTTGTGTGTGTGTGTTAATCCTTACCTTAATATTACGTCCTCCTAATAGTGACAAGGTACTTATATCTGATAATGATTCATCAGGTAGGATCTCCTTCAGTCTTGCTTGTCCTTTGTCACGGCGTCTTCTCTAGGGATTCGGGGATGCCGTCAAGCCCGTCTATATAGTTGCTTCCTTAGTAGTCAGCTCAGCTCAGGATTCACTAGTTAGCTCGCCAATGCAGGGCTCGCTATCAATTTCACAAAATATATATTTCAACAGAATCTCTTTCAAATAATATACCAGCTTTACTGGTTCAAACAATAATATCAAATAAAGATAGATAGTGCCACACTATCTCCCAACAACTCAATAACACTCAGACTACGCTCACACACTTCTACACACTGCCCACACACTGCACACACACACACACACACACAATGGCTCACAAAAATTACTCTCTTATATACAAAATACATTCATGAATAATAATGAACTAATAATTAATAATAACTGACAATCAATAAGCACAATGAATATAAATCACACATAAATCCTCACATCCTTTATCACTCACATGAAATGGTCTTCCTTCTTCAATTGCTGATAGTAAATCACAAACGTCATAAACTGTCCTTTCTCTTGGTGTATTCATAGGATAGGCTAGCTCTTTAGGATCAATAACTAACTCTTTTACCACTAGACTGGGACAGGATTCATTATAAACGCTCATTACCTCTCCTATCACATCTCTTCTCAGAGACACCATATTGTCACTGCAACCTTTCTCATAGGACATCATTACTAGTACACACTGCCTCTCATTCACAATCTCTACTAGTGATCCTACACCATAACCATTAAACCAATGAAGACCGTTACTCCAAAACTTGCATTTACGACTCAATTTTTCAGCTAATTTCTTGTTCCCTTTCGATAACGAAAACTTAAAAGCAAGATGTAATGAGAGGACGTGGAAGTATCGAGGAGGAAAAAAATGATGTTTACTAGTACACTGTAGACACCAACCAAACTGGTACACTTGACTAGTCATCTCATCAGGTCTATCAGTAGACAAAAGACATGGAAAGAACAACAACCTTTCTCCTCTTCTGTCAATCCCTCCTTCCTTGCCTTCCACTCCTAACTGATAGAGGTTTGTCATTCTTAGGAAAGATGGATCCAATTCTTGACAGAGTTCCATTTTCATCAGGAAATGGATCAACATGCCAGGATGATAATCAGAGAAGAGTCTAGTCAGATCAGACACACTAACAATACCAGTATTGCTAGCAATGTCAACGTGTTCTTTGAATGTCTCTGGAGCAAAGAGAATCCCATTCACCTCAGTTAGTAGTATACCCTTATTCACAACAACCCATACCTTTTCTTCACTTTTAAGAACACTGATCAAACCAGTTGACTGCAACAAATGAAGAACATCCAAGACATCTTCTTTCCTATCTGGTATAACGTAATTGTCCTGACCAGCAGACATTACATCAGTGGAGGTCAGTATATTCTTTTTCTTTTCCACCAGTAGTCGGTACATTTCATGATGATAAAGACTGAATTTATTCCTTCCACTTGTACTACGAACGGACTCACAGAGACTAGACAACTTATTAAAGAAGGAATCCACACCACTCCCACCAAGCTTACGACAATCTAAAAAGACACTATCACACCTTTCCCTTACAGTAATCTCCTGTATTTCTTCCTTTCTCCTTTTAACAGAATTATTAATCTCATCCACATGACTGACTATTACAATTACATGGCATTGATTAAGAGCTTTTTGTGCTTCAATTCTCACAACTGTTAGCCACTGATGTAGCTGTTTGACTGCTTCCTTCTCTAATAAATTGACTACTATCAGGAACACACCACCAGAACCTTGCAACAGATTCTCAATGACAGCACTGTGACTGGAGTAGTATTCTGAATGACCAGCAAAATCATGAAGAATGATGTTGCCCAGTGTCTTGTGTTGTATTTTATAAGGAATGACACCAGCAGTACAGGGCACTACCCCTGCAACATTTCTAAAGGAACCAAGAACAAAAGGGCCAGTAGCTGTGTCATTGATGACATGACTAAGAGTGCTTTTACCAGCTCCAGGATTACCCACAAGGAGAACGTTAACATAAGAATCAATGGGATGAGATATTTTAATGTCACCAAACTTCTTAAAAATAGCAATGACAGTATCACTATCATACCTTCTCTCTTTAACTAGTTGTAATGGTGTCTTCCCTTCATCGTCTTTAGCCAATGGATCAAAATTACCAGTTGATAGTAATAATTCAATAACTTCATGTGTACTACATGTGGCAGCAACATGAAGAGGTGTTTGTCCATCCTTATCAGTGGTCATTATATCACAGTTACACTCATTAATGAGGTACTTTACAACATCTATGTGTCTAACAGCACAATGGAGAACAGTCCGACCATTAGTATCACGATATCGTTCATCCATTATATGACCATTGATGTTCATGAGCATACGC
>NW_003547535.1:0-2943 GCF_000090795.2 Amphimedon queenslandica | reverse complement strand
GTTACCCTTTAAGATGGCCTTTATCAAACCAGGCATTGCATTGCATGTTGAATAGTATTATTATTGTATGATTATATATAAGCGGTAGCCTATATGTAGATTGTAGCATAGATTGTATTACTAAGTAACAGGGATAGGAAACAGATCACGTGATCTCATTCAAATTAATGAAAGCAGGTGCGGACGAACCTTGTAAGACTCTGCCCCTTCTCCGGCTCGTTGAGACAAGAGCAATATGACTGAGAGGACTACTGGATTAAGTGTAGCTTGAAGCCAGATCCAGGGCAGTTATGTAGCTTATATTGTTGCTGAAGGTTTGCTTACTTATCAGAAACTGTTAAAGCTGTAATACAGCACTTTATTTTGAAGAAAAATGAGAAAAAGCATGCTTTTTTACCATGCGTAATAGGTGTGAAATCTATTCAACCTATAACTTGCTAAGGGTAACTAAAACTGAGAGAGTGTCAATATAAAAAACATGCATCAAGTAAAGCTACGTGCCACTAAAATACTTTCATTATCACTAGTGCTTCATACAGATCATAAGATCCCAAAATGTCTGTTTTTAGAGGCGTATCTGTTCAACCTATATCACAAAAAGTAAGTAAAATTAGGATAAAGGACAAAAGCTGTAACAAAGATCAGGGTTTTTCACATGCCTTTAGCCTATTATATAAGCCACAGACGGCACTTTGGAAAAATAATAGCTGCATTCGTTAATTTGTGCCATCACAAAGGCAATTTCAATGATAACATGGGCCGCGAGAGGCGGCGAAGATTCTGTCAACAAAACTATGCTTAACCGTCACAAAGAACAGTCGTGAACTCCCAAGACCTATCTGTTCATCATCGATAGTAAATAAAATTCAAATTAATACAGTTGGAGACTAGGAGAAGAGCTTGTGTAGTCCTTCCATTGCTTTTCACCATTACAGAGTCTGTCCGTGTGACGTCATCAGTTTCCAATCCCTGTTACTTAGTAATACAATCTATGATTGTAGGATTGAGGTGGATTTTTTAAGATGGCGGCCATTTTTATGATTTTCAAACACTTATAACTCTTTTATCTTACGTTGTACAGCCTTATAAATGGCTTAGATTAACTTTCCTTCATTGAGCGATTATCCTGGTACCTTTAAAGTGGGCTGTAATGTAGCAAGAGCATTTCTGGAGAATAGGCCCAAATTCAAATTTCTGCCGCAAAATTCTTCAGACTTTTTTTCTTCTTCTATCTCCCTTCTAATCTTCTAAGTCAGAGAAGTGCTTAAGTTGGCTTTTACATCACTCCTCTGGGCTTAGGTCAAGGACCACAAAGGCAGTTTCAAAAGAAGCGAAGACATCGACAAACTTCGACAAAGAAGACACAATCCAGCTGCAGACACCGCGTGGGTTTGTGCCTTTGTGGTTTGACGCCATTTTAATTTATGCGCACGTGATCAGCATGAATATACCGTAGGTCGGGATATATTCGCGGCTGCTTATTTTCGCGATTTTTTCCTGCACTCAGCAATTACCATGGTTACCAGATGCAATTTTAATTGAAAAATCCGCGATATTAATAGCAAAGGACTCTGTTGCAGTGTTCTTGGGTTGTTGTTCTTCTTGCTGTTACTAATCCTTGATCTCTTTGGAGCTGTTTCAACCAGAGCTACTCTCTTCACTCCATAGGCGGCTGCAGGATTTGACTACTAGTCGGGCATGGGTGTGGCACAGGAAATGGGTTGGGCGCGAAGCGCGCCGCGATTTTGGCCACACCCTTTTTTACGCACCCTTTTTAGCGCAATTTTTTGGTAGCGAAGGTTATTGTAATAAAGTAGTGGGTGGTCTAGCTCCAACACTGACTTCTGTAGTGGTAATAGTATACTAGTAGTAGTATTAGTAGAGGAAGTAGAAGAATAGGGTGATGGAGAATGAGCAACAATTGACTGTACATCAACTGTAGCTGTAAAAACTGTAGCTGTATCAACCACAAGAGTAGACTGAGACTCATGATCATCAACTGATTCAGCAAGAGACTGACCTAAAGTAAGAATATGAGATAATCTGTATTATTGACTTCTATACTGTACTTACTAGGTTTACTTTGTAAACTGTTGTTCCTTTTTAGCAGGCTTGTTCACAAAGGACATAGTGAAGCTAGTCCAGGCTTTTAGACATTGCAACTGACAAGAAAAGAACACTGAAATAGCACTAAATAATGAAATGATTATGCTTTCTAGTGTTGCTGTGGTGGCCCACTGTGATTGGCACCAAAGTCTTACCACCTCCTCCTTTATTTAGTCTCTCTTCATCACCTTGTTATCAGCCTGCCATTTATGCATTCATAATTATAAGATTTTCATAAAAAATTGAAATTATAATTGCAATAACTGTTAACTATTAATTAACCATAGAATAACTATTAATTATGGTGATGTCACACTTCCGGTCAGAATTTTTGGTCGGGCATTGCCCCTAAATGCCCGACCCTGCAGCCGCCTATGCAGTTGACCCAAGCATAGCTAGATAAAAAAAAATTGCTTGCTTTTCCCAGTTCTGGGATCTGAGCATGCGCGACCACACCCAAAATTGAAGCACATGTTTCTTTAATTAACAAAATGGTGGCATGCAGCTAAGATGGTACAATCCAGCAATCATAGTATTAGTCTCGCCCCGCCCCTTCGCTACCTGCGGAGGAAGGGTCTGATGACACTGCTATCTAAAATGTGTGCTTCATGCCAGAGAAAGTGGCGTCCCAATCAGATTGCTTGAACCACGTGTAGGACAAACAGTCATTATGACGGAAGGGCTCTGTTTAAGACAAAAGAAAGAGTGAGGACAAAATGAAGAAAGGAAGGAATCTGTAATGCCTCCTGGACTTCTTTCTCAAGGTTTAAGAGCAGCATTACTGTCCTGCTTACTACAGCGACGCCTTCGCACTTATGACGTAATAATACTGTCACG
>NW_003547534.1:16196-17093 GCF_000090795.2 Amphimedon queenslandica | reverse complement strand
CCCCCTTGTTTCCTTACTTTTACCACTGGACTATAGTACAGGGACTTTAATCCAATTGTTTAGCAAATGCAAAAATTCGTAAAAAATCTAATTTATACAAAAATTAATTTAAGTTTTAAAAATATATATTATAGAAATGTACAATAAACAACTTTGGTAAATTACTCTTTATTCCACAAACTATCCAAGGACTCTCTTTTATATTATTGTATCCAGTATCACTGGAGTTTACAGTAGCTCAGTCTCCAGTTCACATGAGAGGAGTGATGGTTGGATTGTGGTATGCTACTGCTTCGGGAATTGGTTACCTCATTAATGTTACTGTCAAGTTTGTTTTTGATTGTGAGAGTCAATACATATGTACTAGTTTCTATTATTATATAACAAAGAGTGTACTAGTTCTTATCATACTGATAGTGTTTGTGATACTGGCTAAACGTTATAAGTATCGTGTGAGAGAGAATGAAGTTAATATTGTTCAGATAGTTGATGATCATTATCAGAGATACATAAATCAAAGGGAACAATTTGGTAGTAACACTGACAGTGACTCCTCCACTGAATAGCAATAGGCTACGCCAATAGTGAGTATGGACTATACAATTGTTTAGTGAAATTTGATTGAATACAGCTTATCTGATATTAAATGTATGAATCAAAACTAATCAACTACATGTATGCATTATTATAGTAGATATATATTATTTATTACAATACTAATCATGTGGTTATTATTTTTATTATTATTATTACTAGTTATTAATCACTATTATTATTACTGTTATTTTTAATTATTATTAGCTGCATAGAGTAGGTTTTGTCCAGTTTCAACAACAAGTGAAGTATATTTAACATCCTAGCATTTGTGGCTTTTCTGCAAAAAGTTATGTACATGTA
>NW_003547534.1:4352-15384 GCF_000090795.2 Amphimedon queenslandica | reverse complement strand
GTATTCTTTTTATGATTGTATTATTAATTGTTTTCTTTGTTACCTCGATATTTTGTGCCTCTTTTACTAAAGCTTCCTACAAGTATGATCCTTATGATAGCTTTGATTGCTTCTTCACTAGTAATGACACACTGGTTGAGACTAGACCAGAGGAAGCACTGAGACTAGAGGATAAAGTGGTGTGCTTCCAGTTTCATCTTAATATTGCTGAAGCAATGGGCCAAGCATCTGGTACACTGGCATTTTTGTGGATACTTTCATCCATTATGACATGGACATCAATTGCACTAAAAAAGAAACTGAAGAAAGCCAATGAAGAAAAGGACACTAAGAATCACCATTGCTACTGTACATTGTTAATACTTTATTATCTTCCTACTACTTCACTTAGTCTGGGTTTGATAGCTGCTGGGTTGTTTGGTTTTACCCATCGATACTCTAATCTGCTTGGTGCATTTGAGATCATGACGTGTGGCTTTGTAATGGAACTTCAGTTATTATTTCTAATAATATCTGATATCATTAATTGCTATAATCGATGTCCAACTATGATTCGACATCAAAGTCTTAGAGAAAAACCAGCAGGCGAGAATGACAAATTAATTAAGACAATATAACAAAAATACTTTTCGATTCTTTTTTCTGTAAAAATGAAAAAGTGGTACTGTATCTATGTTCATCATGTCTAATATTAGACTAGTTTCACTTAGTTATTTTACTAATATTATGTAGTTAATAACTTATATATTATCTATTCCTTTAAAGTCACTAACTTAGTAAAAATGTAGCAAAAGCATGGAGCATGTGCATGTACATGTATGTACTATATACTGATATACAAGTACATGTACAAGTTGCTATGTATTCATTATATCATTTTCCTGTGAATTGTGACAGCTGTTACATACTATTTGTCAGCAATGTTTGTGACACTACTATCACATCAGGAGATACACAGGATGTATAATGTACATGTACATAATCCAACAAGTGAATCAATATAATACATGTAGCATCAAATGAGCATATTCATTATTGATCTTGTTTATATTTAAGGATTAACACCATTGGAAAATAATGACCAGTTGTAGTAGACATGTTGCTGCTATGAGCCTACTGTACCTTTTTCATAACCAATTCTATTATACGTACTATGTTAGCAAGTCCATCATACTTATTATGGCTGATATTAGCTTATTACCTACATACATGTAGCATCATGGATACTGGCTTTATTCTTTTTACAGCAGTATTCTGGACATTAAAGTTTTAGACAAGGGCAAAGCTCGTACATAGCTAAGTAGCTCTGTTTGCTTTTACATGTAAATCAGGAATTTATACAGGGAGGGGAAATAGAACTTCCCTAATAAAATTGCCAAAATTAAATGCTGTTCATTACAAAAAGAAAACGTGTATAACACTGTGGTAATCTATAGAACTATAGTACTGTTGACATTATCATCATCTATCATTATGCTTATTATTATGTTATTGTAATTATTAGTATTATTATTATTATTATTATTATTATTATCATTATTATTATTATCAGTAGTATTATTATTACTATTGGAATCATTGTAATTATTGTGTTATCACTTATAAGTATTCATATAGTTATTAATAGTTATTTTGTGTGTATTTAAGTTTTTGGCTTTTGTTCATGAGACACTTTTTTTGAGACGTTCATCGTCCTTTTACACTGAGAAATCTTCCTTTACCACAAACACACAGCTCATACCTGCACAGAGAGAATCGACTTTTGCTTGATTAAGCAAATATTAAAAAATAAAATACATGCATGCAATGCTATTATTGATAATTTTTGTCATGTCCAATCCAGCAAACTAGACACAAAGTCTTTGCTGTACTAATAATCATTGTATGAATTTCATAACTTAACTAATGCTGGTAGACTACATCCCATTTTGATTAGTGTCAATTATGCTATCCTTAGAGAGTCGTATCCTAAAATGATAGAAACAATTCATTTCATTCAATCACTTCATGTGATACAAAAACAACTGTACAATTATAAAAACTTTTAATGTCATTCACTGGGGGAGTCACTGTCAATGCCACTCATAAATTGCTCCCTTTGATTTATGTATCTCTGATAATGATCATCAACTATCTGAACAATATTAACTTCATTCTTTCTCACACGATACTTGTAATGTTTAGCCAGTATCACAAACACTATCAGTATGATAAGAACTAGTACACTCTTTGTTATATAATAACAGAAATTAGTACAAATGTATTGACTCTCACAATCAAACAGGAACTTTAAAATAGTGTCAAGGAAAAGACCAAATCCCCAACAAGCAGCATACCACAATCCAACCATCACTCCTCTCATGTGTACTGGAGACTGAGCTACTGTAAACTTTAATGATACTGGATACAATAACATAAAAGTAAAAGATCATATAGCTTCTGGAATGATAAGATAACTGTTTATAACAGGATGAGACCTCTCAATGACAAATATGATTGCTTTAGAAACTGTAACAATGAAAGCAAGGAAAATACCAACACTCATTCTAGTCAGCATACTACGAATATACTTGTAGAAACAAACTCTGATAAAGAATAAATAAACTAACATTAAAATGACTGAGCAGAAATTAAATGGAGAGTCTGTTACTGCTAAGCAAGTTGGTAATGTAAAACTCTTATCAATTGTCATTACTGAGATTAAGTGCAACAAAACCAATGAATAATGGTAGCATACAAAATACTGTCTTCACATCTTCTACCTCTTCCTCTGTGAATGGTCCACCATATTTATCCTTACCCAGGTCTGGTCTTGAAGGAGCCTCTTCCTCCCAGTAGGTCAGAGCACTACGATTCTCAGGATACTTGTGCTTCCTGGCATAACACAATACTCTATCAGTTTGATGGGATTCTTAATCAGTGATACGTTTTACAGTTTGTGTTTGAAGAATGAATGAGACACCAGTACAAGAGATACAGATACACCTGATGATATGAAAGTGATCATGATAAAATACTTGCTACTATAAAATAAACATTGAAGAAGGTAAAAGAGGAAGTGCACAAGTGGTTCAGATAGTATATGCCAGATTATGACAGAATTGAGTTCATCAGCTGAAGCTCCAACAAGTTGATCAATTATGTTAGCAGTGAAACTGGATAAATCACAATAATGCATAAAATAAGCAATACTATAACAGCTCTATAACACTGCTTTCAATGCTAAATAACTTTCTAATATATATACAGTTCCTATTATAATCCATGACATAAAACACAATAACATATCAATCAGTATAGCTTTGTACCTTCCAATCCATACATCAGCTAACAGACCAAATAAAGGAAAAGAAAAGAAAGCAAGGCTGACGACTATAATATATCCATACTTGTGACTGGGACTTTGAGGTACACTCACTGAAGGAGCTATTTGAAAGAATGGTTGCCATTTCCTAGCTAAATTGACAGGGCACCATCTTTATTGTAGATGCAGCATTAATTATGTAATTGTATTACCACTTAAACAATTCAATACATCAATTAAATGTTTTCCCTAGAGTAATGTGAACTGAAAATAACATCAACTCTCTAAATCAAAAAGCTATACACTGTCAATGGAAACTTATAAAAAGGCATATGTATTAACCCAAGCCTTACAACATATGTAAGGTCAAGGCTGGGTGCTGCGTTGTTTAAATAATAGCCAGGTGTGATTGGTTAAAAGTTAAAAGTGCAAGTGAGTGTGTTTTTGTGATAATAGGATGAGTCACATGACAAATAAACCACTAAAAAGATACATGTCATTATTGTTGAAGAAGCATCGTAAAATGATAAACACTGACTTCTTTACAATTATGCTGCTACTAATTGATTCCAAACTAGTTAACTATACATTCAGAAATAGAAGCTCTGGTCTATCATTAATTTGGGCAAGAAATTCTACTTGATCAATCTCCTTCTATTTCTTTGATACAAAAATGAACTCCCAGGTTTATGAATCCTACTTAGTAATGCTACCACGTTACTAATAGGCTTTTGAGATGAAAATCTGTTTGAGAATAAGCAGTACTTAATAATTGTCATTCTTGATCATAGTGGTATTGAATTTAAAATATAATACCTATCACATAATTAGAGCTTGATAGCTACATAGATATAAGAATTAACTCTTAAATGAACCACACATGCCTACAAAGTCAAATCTGCACACTACAATTTTTAAAGAAAAGCTTTCTGGATATATCTCACTCTCTATAAACTTTGATCAACTCCCATTTTTTGAGTGTCATATAGTGATATCTGTGTGAATATTGTGAGCACTCCCATTAACCAGATACAAATGGTTAGATCTTGATTATGAATTGTGCAGTATAACTTTACGTTTTATGCATAACCCACACAAACAACAAGATTAAGCCTTGGAGACTGAAAAACAAAAATGATTAAAAACAAAAATAATATTATGACAAAATGAAATATTTTGAGACAATACAACAACAATCAGTCCAAAATTTATAACAAAGTACACATTTCAAAGGAAAGAAATTTCTTTGTTATATTGTTCCTCCTGTTCCATGTATCTCTGGTAATGATCATCAACTATCTGAACAATATTAACTTCATTCTCTCTCACACGATACTTGTAACGTTTAGCCAGTATCACAAACACTATCAGTATGATAAGAACTAGTACACTCTTTGTTATATAATAATAGAAACTGGTACATATGTATTGAACACCACAGTAAAATGGAAACTTTAGAATAGTGTTACCAAAAAGACCAAATCCCCAAGAAGTAGCATACCACAATCCAACCATCACTCCTCTCATGTGTACTGGAGACTGAGCTACTGTAAACTCCAGTGATACTGGATACAATAATATAAAAGAAAGACTTTGGATAGTTTGTGGAATAAAGAGCAGTGTACCAAAGTTGTTTATGTCAGAATGATGAGGCCTCTCAATGACAAATATGATCACTTTAGAAACCGTAACAATAAAAGCAAGGAAGATACCAACACTTATTCTAGTCAGCATACTGGGAATATACTTGTAGAAACAAACTCTGATAAAGAATAAATAAAGTAACATTAGAATGACTGAACAAAAATAATATGGAGAGTCTGTTACTGCTAGGCAAGTTGGTAATGTAAAACTACCAATGGCAGACCAATAATAGTCATCACTAAGAACAAAGGCAATAACACCTATGAATAACGGTAGCATACGAAAAACTGTCTTCACATCTTCTACCTCTTCCTCTGTGAATGGCCCACCATATTTATCCTTACCCAGGTCTAGTCTTGAAGGAGCCTCTTCCTCCCAGTAGGTCAGAGCACTACGATTCTCAGGATACTTGTGATTCCTGGCATAACACAATACTCTAACTATCAGTTTGATGGGATTCTTGATGAGTGATATGTTCTCCAGTTTGTGTTTGAAGAATGAATGAGACACCAGTACAAGAGATACAGATACACCTGATGCTATGAAAGTGATTGTGATAAAATACTTACTACTATAAAATAAGCATTGAAGAAGGTAAAAAAGGAATAGAACAAGTGGTTCAGATAGTATATGCCAGTATATGACAGAACTCAGTTCATCAGCTGAAGCCCCAACAAGTTGATCAATGTTATACTGAATAATGTTGGCAGTGAAACTGGAAAATCCACAATAATGCAAAATATAAGCAAAACTGTAACAGCTCCATTGAACTGACTTAGATACTAAGTAACTTTCAAATATGTATCCAACTCCTATTATAATCCATGCTATAAAACACAATACTACACCAATAAGTATAGCTTTGTATCTTCCAATCCATACATCAGCTAACAGACCAAGAAAAGGAAAGAAGAAATAACCAAAGCAAATTATAATAAAAAAACCATACTTATACCAAGTGGCAGGAGTGACTTCAGTAGCAAATCCACTAGTAAAACGACTCAATAATATGTAATAAGAATATATGAGATAGTTCCATACTAGAACCAAGACTGCTGAAGGAGTAATACAAATAAATGGTTGCCTCTTCCTAGCTAGCTGAGTAGCAAAACAGGTCACCATAACTATTTCTGGAATAACAATACAAACTATTCAAAGCTTCAATGCATATAGTAAATTATATGTTTATACAATGACAAAATAACATGATTTCACTTTCAATATAAACAAATGCTATTGTAGTCCCAAAAGCACACTATTATGACTAGTCAATGTCACTACCAAATTGTTCCCTTTGATTTATATATGATAATGATCATCAACTATCTGAAAATTTTAGCCAGTATCACAAACACTATATCAGTGACTATAGTACTACAAAACATTGCAGTACAAGAACAGGGATAACTGCAACCCCAATTTGAGGATGAACTAACTTTTACTATAAACTGCATCTACAAGACCTTATTTCTGGTGGCTCAGAAAGTAAATTGATGAAAATATCACTTTTAAATTTATTAACTCAACAAAAATATGGCCTTTGAAATTATCAACAATTGTAATGGTTGATAAATGGAGAAAGGGTGTTTTGACAACTTGAATTGTAGTCACCATGATTATTCTTATAATAATACACACAATTAAAAGTTGAATAGTGTTGAAGATACACATGTACATGTATAGTTAAATTTATTTTGACTATTGTACATTGAAAATGAAAAGGTAACATCTCTTCACTTCATTGAACTAAACTACCGGTATTAACAAATGCTATACATAATGAACAAAGGATTATAAAACATTGAAAAAAATAAATTACAGAGACACATCTACTATTGAATTTCCTTACTATTACATACTGTAGGAGATTGAAACTGTCAATGTCACTACCAAATTGTTCCCTTTGATTTATATACCTCTGATAATGATCATCAACTATCTGAACAATATTAACTTCATTCTCTCTCACACGATACTTGTAATGTTTAGCCAGTATCACAAACACTATCAGTATGATAAGAACTAGTACACTCTTTGTTATATAATAATAGAAACTAGTACATATGTATTGACTCTCACAAGCAAATGGAAACTTCAACATGGTACTAATGAGATAACCAAGACCCCAAGAAGCATACCACAATCCAACCATCACTCCTCTCATGTGTACTGGAGACTGAGCTACTGTAAACTCCAGTGGTACTGGATACAATAGCATAAAAGTAAAAGATCGTATAGTTTCTGGAATGATAAGATAACTGTTTATGTCAGGATGAGACCTTTCAACCACAAATATTATCACTTTAGAAGCTGTAGCAATGAAAGCAAGGAAGATACCAACACTCATTCTAGTCAGCATACTGGGAATATACTTGTAGAAACAAACTCTGATAAAGAATAAACAAACTAACATTAGAATGACTGCACAGAAATTAAATGGAGAGTTTGTTACTGCTAAGCAAGTTGGCAATGTAAAATTATCAACAGCAGACCAATAATTGTCATTACTGAGATTAAGTGCAACAAAACCAATGAATAATGATAGCATACAAAATACTGTCTTCACATCTTCTACCTCTTCCTTTGTGAATGGTCCACCATATTTATCCTTACCTAGGTCTAGTCTTGAAGGAGCCTCTTGACCGTCCCTCTTGTCCTAAGGGGACAGTGGGATAAGACAGACAGCATAATATGCTTATGGTATATAGGACAGGTGGGACATTCCTGGGACAGTCCCTTTTGTGGACAATGAGACTGAAGGTTACAAGATGGAGGATATGCATCTTCAGAATCATTATGGTACAGGACAATGAGATTCCTGAGGACTGTTGCCGGTAAACCTGGACATGTATGAAAATATAATGACAAAACCATACTTATACCAATTGGCAAGAGTGATTTGATCTAGAAATCTACCAGTGAAACAACTTCCTAATACTTCCTAATTCATGATCTACTGCTAGTCAATGTCACTACTAAATCATTCCCCTTGACAGGCATGAGCATATTACAGGTTGATTCTAGTTTTGGTACCCATGCTACAATGGCTTTATGAATCAGTAACAGTAAACAGTCATTTCAGCAGGTGCACTAGAGTTAATAAGGACTTAACAACAGCTTTAGACCAGCATGCATGTACACTATGTGTAACAATAAAAGACAAACAAACAGAAATCCTTAGAGCAGGAGTGTTGCTGGCCCTAGTACTTGGATGGCAGGCTAAATTGTCTAGTACCAAAACAGACACATACAGTAGATGGCACTGTACCATCTTACTTCATAGAAGCGCATGCATTTGCTCTGATAATGAGGTGCAACACTTGCATCTAACCATGATAAAGATCCTGTCTGATGTACATTATGTAAAATATACATGTACATGTAGCACCATGTCTGCTAGGTACTGTACACAAGTACATGTATTCACATTTAAATTATTGTAAATAAGTGTTTACCTCAATGATAGTCTCTTCTTTTTGTGCTAAACTTTTCTCAACGTCTTCCTTGAGTCTTCTAAGCATCATTGGCTTGAGAACCTAGAACAGGAATTGTACATAAAATAATGATCCAATATCAAACAATTCATTAATAGTTTAGCATGTAATGCACATGCACACACAAGTACACATTTATAGAGAACGTTGTTTCAAAAAGAGAGATTACAGGAAAAGAAAGTTAAAGAATAAGATTTTTGAAAAGTAGAAATTTGCATTAAAGTTGTGTGTACTAATTTGATGTATTGTACATGTATATGTATATGTATTTCAGACTCTATAAATTTTAGCAAGTATACGTACATGTATTAAGGATTACATGTGCATGTACATGTATGCGTCAGTAGTTTTAAAATCACCTACTAGACTCAGTAAAATTAGGACATGCAATAAAAAGTGTGTGTGTGTTCCTCACAGTTTGTAATTCTTCAACTTGTTCTTCAGTTTTAAGATCCCCAAACTGCTGGAGGAATAACTGTAGTGAGGGGAACTGTGATAGCTCCAGAAAATTCAATAAACTAAACAATTCATCCACACTGTTCTGAAGAGGAGTACCAGTCAATGACACCCTGTGCTCCTAGAACAGCACAAAGGCACATTAGAAAAGTACAGATTAATGCAAATATACATGTATGTATGTGCATGTGCATTTTCGAGTAACTTTAAAGAAATCTAAATTTAATCGGAATCTGTTCTAACTTTCTATACAATATAAGTACATGTATATGTATATGCATCAGGAAAAATTATTAAAATGGAGAATTCTCACCTTTTTATTTTTGGCAAAAATTTGGCCCCATTCACTGTACTGTAGTACAGGGACTTTGACCCGATTTTGGAGCAACTTTTAAAATTCGTAAGAAATCCAATTTTGATCGAAAAAACATGTATATCCATTAGAAAAAATTATAAAAATTAAGAATTCTCATCTTTTTATTTTTGGCAAAATTTGGCTAAAATCACTGTACAATAATACAGGGACTTTGACCCGATTTTGGAGCAACTTTCAAAATTTGTAAAAAAATTCAATTTTGATTGAAATCCACTCAAACTTTCAACGCAACATAACAACAAGTATAATACATCAGGAAAAATTATGAAAAATAGAGAAGTTTTTCTTTTTATTTTTAGCAATACCGTATAGCCGGAAAATTTGGCGTTCTAAAACTTTGGTGGTTTTGCATCAAAACTGCCTAAATATAATATTGGCGGTCATTTAATTTGGCAGTTTACTATCTTGTCTTTTTTAAAGCACACTCAGCTTTTCTTCAAGCTGCTCCTTGGCAGTCTCTGTGACTGAAATAGTGAAAAATACTGCCATTTTTAGTATAATTAACCCGCCTATAATAATTGCAATTATTATTGGCGGTTATAATATTGGTGGTTTTATTTTGAAGCGCCAATCCACCAAATTTAATTCTCCACCAAATTTTCCAGCTATACAGTACATTGTTTAGCAACTTTAAAAATTCATAAAAATCTAATTTTGACTGGAATCAACTATATTATAGAAATGTACAACGTACTGTATTTCCTTAAATTAAAGCATGGGCATCTATTACCTAAAATGGTATTTGGACCTCGAAAAAAATAAAAAACTTTGACCCAGACTGAGACTAGCACCAGTGACCTCATGCACTTGACTTCAGGAACTTAAGGTAGTATCTACAACTCAAGACTACTAAGAAGTTTACGGGCTAGATTTGCGTATTTATAGTTTGCTACCATGGCGTTTATTCGCATCCGGCTTCTATTTAAGGATATACAGTACATGCACAAGTACTACATACATGTACTTACCATGTGTAGTTCTCTGAGTCCTTCCAACATTTTGCAGTTTTTATTTTTCAGTCTGTGAGCCTCATCAATAATCACTGCTCTCCATAGGATGCTCTTTAATTCACTGTTATCAGCTGAAACAGATTACACAAATACATGATGCACGTATATGTACATGTACATGTTAATATTGAATACAGTTCCATGTAGTACATGTGCAGTCAACTTAACATTTTTGAACTAAATTTTTTAGAGGAGAAAATTAAAGTTTCTAAATTTTTAAATTTTATTTTTAAATTTAAATTTTTATTTTTAAATTTATTTTTAATCCTTAGTTTTAAAACATGTACATGTATAATATTATTATGCAAGTAAAATTAGTATAAGTAAAGGTGTAATTATTAATTAATTGTGGGTGTGGCTTACATAGCAAAACTTCATAAGTAGTGATGATGACGTTAAACTTGTACGCATCAATAATGATCTTTCCTGATTGATCACGAAAATACAGTTCATACTCTTGTATCATCTTACAACTGTAAGCACTGGAAGAGGAAAAAATCATAAAAAGAAATGAAGAAAAAGAAAAAAATTAAAGAGAATATAATCAAAATGGAGAGAGATAATGACGTGTAGTTTACATTTCAATCATTAAAACTATAAAAAAAACTAGGGTACAGTAAAGAATGGATCGGTCTCTGTCTTAGAGGATAAAGGATCACTGGTAGTATCAGTGTTTGACTGAGAAGTATCATCATTGATACTGGACACACTAGCATCAGCCATTGTCCACAAGTCTAAATGAAGGAAA
>NW_003547534.1:1494-4087 GCF_000090795.2 Amphimedon queenslandica | reverse complement strand
TACGTGTATATGTTAGATGTACATGTACATGTATGTGTACTTTTGGCAAGATTTTAACAACACAGTACTGTGGAGTAACAGTTTAATTCCTTCATACACACACATGTATCTACACGTAAATGAAATTACGTGTATTACATTGTAAGGCAAGCATGCTGCTAGTAGTGTCATGACCAGCAAGCATGAAGTCAAAGCAGAGACCAACAATCTGTTTAACAGTTAGTACACATGAAGCATTAATTTAATTGCCAAAGTTTAAAGTAACTTTCAAAATTTCTAAAAATATCAAATTTTGATTGAAATTAGTTCCAACTTTACTTATTCTTCAATTCCTAAGCAGTATCCTGTATCGAAAAAATCAATTACAAGTACAACCATGCCCACTTAACTTAAATAAAAGTTAATGAATCACTAGTTCATTTCGAAATTAAAAATGAGAATATTTTACTATTAAAAACAAACACAACATGCAATACTTCTCAATTGCTGTCAAAACTTTTTGGATTTATGAATTTGATGAGAACGTGAACAATAAAGCATTTTAAAGTTGTGGCCAATTCTAACAGTAGTAACCTACTTAAACACTTCTGAACAAAAGACCTCTAGTACTTAATACTTATTGGAAATCAAACCAAATTATGTGTATCTATCACTATAACATGAGGTCTTTCAAGGCAGGATTTTATTAAGAATAGCCACATACCCCCTAAAATATTTTTGCTCCATAAAAAATCTACAATAAAAGATGTTGTGCATGTTGCTGATTTCATTGTACTAATTTGAAAAGCGAACCTTTTTAAGCATTAATACAGGATTTAGAAATGCTATTTTTAGTCATAATGGTGTGTTTATTGTTGTTCTAAATTTGTGCAAAACTAGTATTGCTTAGGTTTCAATATGAGTGTTGATCAATACCATAAATGTGTCATGGTAGTTTTTCTATGCATTTAAATAGGGGTCAATATTTGAATACATCCATTACATTAATTGGCTACAATATACTATTTAAAAGACATAATCCGCTGATCAATTAAAAGCAAGCACCAACTTAAAAATTAGCTTTCATTAAATGGTTGTGCACTAGTTCTTATCATACTGATAGTGTTGTGATACTAGCTAAAGGTTACAAGCATCATGTAAGAGAGAATGAAGTTAATAATTATTGTTCAGATAGTTGATGATCATTATCAGAGATATATTAATCAAAAAGAATAATTTGGTAGTGACACCTCATTATAAGGACTATAATAAGTCGGTATTGGACCTTGAAAAAATTAAAAACTTGTATAAAGGAGATTTGAACCAGTGACCTCACATATAAGTCTTCAATAATGATACTTCAAATTATTTTAACCCCCCCCCCAGCCAGACATTTATTTGAGGATATGTGGTATCACCCGGTTCGTACACTTTTCCCGTCACATTAGATAGGAAAAGTTCGGAACCCTCCCATCACACATGACTGTGAAAGTTCCGGTTATTAACTAGTTATGTATTAAATTTAACCCCTTATTTATAAGAATGGCTGCTGGAAAGAAGACCTTTAGTACTGTATGCCATTGTGCATCGGAGCAAGCCACATGAAGGTTACAATAAAGATGATGGTATGCTGAAAACTTCAGTCTTCACCTCTGATGATTTCCTGCAGCCTAGCACCTGGTTTGTACATGTATTCAATTGTGTAAATAATGTGTGAGCCTGAACTATACTATGCATCAGCAATATTGTGCCACATAATGCTTTGTCATCATTCAGATGATATTTCAATTGTAATGTATAATAAGTCAATGATAAATGTATATGTATAATTGCTAACACGACGGTTATGGAGCTACACATGTAGCTGTCGCCTGCTTTTCACCTCATGATCCATCTAGTAATATATTTGAATGGAATGGGCCCTTAATATTTTGCATTTTCTAGTAGAATTGAATGATAATGATGACGCAATACTCAATTTTACATTTTTGTTCAATTTATTCCTTGTAGCCTAATCCAGGCTACATAATGCATGTAAAATTTTGTGTACTTTGAACATTGAAGATACTATTGGTACCACACTACTTGTCCTCATTTTAAAACTACTTTGGGACCACCAGGCCTGGAAATTGTTATACAGGTCTATACTGTGTTGTCATTGTACAATAATCAGGTTATGGGTCTGATGATACAGCATAATTGTATTTGATTTAGTTTTATCTATAATCTTGCTTCACCTACCTATACTATAATATTATACCTGTATAGGATGAATTTTAAGCATGGAAAAAACATTTAGGCCTTATCAAGAATGTTTATTGAGTAGCAAAACTTTTGGTAAATAAATTAAACTGAAAATAATGCTTTGTTGAAAGTTTTATAAATTAAATCACTAATAGTGCAACTGCTTGCAATTGAAATCTCCATTATAACAGTTATGCCCAGAGTGCCTTGTCTATGGTAGTCATTGTGATTGTTTACTTGTACATGTATGGTCTCAGACGATTCCTCATGATTTATGCATTGAAGTTCCACAGTCATTAATCATGTAGTCTAAGTATTATTTGCTACATGGTATTATAATGTTTAGTAAAGCTGCATAATGCACGTTGTA
>NW_003547534.1:0-1177 GCF_000090795.2 Amphimedon queenslandica | reverse complement strand
TCGCGTTAGCGCAAGTGAGCAGCTGTATACATCAGCATTGTTATTATTACAATATTATTATAGGCATAACTGCATTGTCTGTTGAGGTCCCATCAAATGCACTTGCTGAAATATCTGGCAAATATTGTGGGAACAGAAACACATGCTAACAAACGTTGTGGTAATTAAGACACAATGCACACTATAGTACATTACATATATATACACACATGTACATGTAAAGAGAGTAGGATATGTCTTTTGGTCAGTAATTTATTGTGTCATTTATTGTACAGGAGAATGGAAAGACAAATACTTGCCAATTAATGATAAAAGAAATGCCTAATTTGAAGAAGTAAGTGTAGCATCAGCATCGTATACTTAAATTACTATCTCTGTCTCGCTCTCTTAATACAGTGAATTACACTTATTTTCATAATCAAGAAGCAGTGAGACCTTGTTTTATGTACATTCAATTATTCTATTTTGTATTTATTAGGATGTGTCAAGATGAACTCAAACAATGGAACATTTTATATAATTTCTGTACTTGTTGGATGGGCTGAAGCATTCATAATGGTATGTGATGCATACATGTATGTAATGTACATGTATTTGAGTGAATGGAACACTTTTTAATTGTAATGGAACTGAATTGTCACATGTCTATGTCACTGACTCACTGATTGAGTACAGCACAAGTACATGTATACATGAATGCAATTGACTAGTTATATCATTATGTCTCAAACCCATTACCGATGAGTACTGACAATCATTACTTGTGTTATAAGTTTGAATTACCATTAAATTCACTCCCTCTTTTTGTCCTTTCTGTTTCTCTATCTTTTTAGTGTCTCCATATCTTGTTATACCAAGCTTAGGACTGATGTCATCATTAAGTCTTAGATTCAAGCAAGTTCAAGTCGTATTTACCTCTTCATATTTGAGTGAAAAGACATCAAGATCACATTACAAACATTGTTCTTTTTTAATAAAAATAATTGTCATAAATTGTCTTACAAATGCAGCGAATGACCAGCAATATACAGCAGCGTATTATAATGCAAACACAATTGAAGTCCATATGAACTGATCATGATGGCAAATCATTCTACACATCTATCAATGCTATGCAGCAACAGAAATGTCAAAGCTGTCTATAAGGAAGATCATTTTGATCCAGGAAAAGAGAATT
>NW_003547532.1:15181-17104 GCF_000090795.2 Amphimedon queenslandica | reverse complement strand
ACCATCTTTTTCTGATAATGGTGTCCACGTATACCATTTGCAAGATTTAAAATTTCCATGCATTAATTAGCTAGTGTAGCCACACCTGCTTAAGTCAATTTAACCCCACCTAAGGGTGGGGATATAATTAATTGTTAAGAAATTGCCAATATTAAATCCGCCAATAAGTTAACCATCACAAAACCACAAAAGAAAACTCCCACCAACAAAATATGGTATATACGATAATCCGCCCAGACATCAAAATTGGCTACCATTTTTGCTGGCAAGTTTGTTATGGAAGTCAATGGAGGCACAAAGAAACTGCCTCACTTACCAGCTGTAGCTCTATCAATAGCCAAAAAGCACTTGTTATAAGAAAGAACTGCTGCCTTTAAGCTTCTCTTGTAAAGGATTTGGTCAAATTTGCTCTAGAATTCTTAATATACAGGTTTGTTTTATGTAGGTCCGTTTGTTCTCCATAGAAGTTGAAAACCAAAATGCGACCGTAATTTATTTCATTTTAAACCATGCCTTACAATTTTAAAATTTCTAACAATCTTCCTACACAATCAATTCTTGCCTAGGGTAGTCTATAGCCGCCCAGCCTTTTGCCTAATGCGTATGGATGACTACCTGTACACACTGAGGGAGGGGCTATAGGGGCTGGCTAGCTACATAAGTAGTATCAGTTTTTATCATTGATTTTGTGAAATGAAAAGTTAAAAATAATCTGTGGCTGTGTCGATTATTTATTCTGCAGATTTAATGAATAATAATTTAACTTTCTGTCTACTTTTTGTAATTTTGTGTGCCAGCAAAATATGCAAAATTAAAAACCCCACAAACTATCAAACATGTATTGTAGACTAGCTATAGTATTCTAATTGAGTAAAGCTCTTACTGGTAAAGTAGTTCTGTTCGTATGTCTTTACATGCATGCACATCAGAGCATCTTGATTTGTTTGAGGGTCAGAGCCCCTTAAAGTCACATTCCATATTTGGTAGTAAGTAGTGAGATGTTATTTTAGGCTACATTTACACAGCAACGAAAACGATGCAATCCGTATAGTTTTGTGCCTGTTTTATGCTTCTGTTTACACAGAAACGAATGAAAATGTGATAGAATCTTGATAGAACTCTATGGAAACGAAAACGGTGTTCAAAGTGGATGCTTTAAAAAACGATGCGTTTTGTGTTGCTGTGTAAACATAGCCTTAATGGTTGCTGTTGTGATAACTTAACCTAATGCTGTTTGTAGGCAATGAAAGGACCCAAGTCCATTATTTTTTAATGTGCATAGTGACTATATATTTTAATGACACCTTACATAATGCATTGTAATTATGCTGCATTTTTTTATTAGATACATGTAAGTCAATTTTTGGTCTTTCTGTCAAAGATTTTTCACTCCTGGACAAGATATATGATCTTCAATTGGAGTTTTCTGATATTTTTACAGAAACAAGAGATGCATTTAAACCAGAACTCCTTCCAAATATTATTGATTATCTTGAGATGCATGTCCCTGCTCTACTTGGTCCAAACAAAAATAATCAAGCTGCAATGCAGAAAATTAAACAAGACTTTCATAACATTGAAAGTATAAAGGATTTATTTATGGTGTTACAAGGCAAGTACATGTCGTGGTTTAACTATGAACTAATCGTTAAACTTGTTAATGTATTCTTACCTGATAATCAATCATTAAAAAGGATGTGGTTAAGCTACAAGGAGAAATTGAAGGATTATTTTCTTAACAGTGGGGGGCTATTGAGAGATGTTGATGCTGTAAACTTTGGTATAACAGATGTTCCTCCTGGTACACAAGTAATGATTGCTAAAGTTGATCGGGATGACTACACACCAGCTGACCTTTTCTTTTTTCGTAGAGCAATACCAAAAGAACTAAATATTCCTAATGTTAATTTGTACTTCAGTTTT
>NW_003547532.1:12500-14946 GCF_000090795.2 Amphimedon queenslandica | reverse complement strand
GTGGTAATATTCAATTGGTGACTTTTCTAATAGATGATATGAAGTGTGATGTCACTGTTACTGATGGACATGGTAGTAGTTGTGTCATGCATGCCTGTTTCTCTGGTAATCTTGATCTAGTACGATCACTGATACAACAATACAATTTTGAACCTATCAATATTAATAACTCTGGCTTCTCAGTATTACATGCAGCAGCTCAGAATGGTCATACTCATATACTGGAATGGTACAGTCAGGAGTATAGTGTGGATATTACTAATCACACTGACAATAACAAGCTCACACTAGCTCATTCAGCTGCTTATACAGGTAAGGTACATTGTCTACAGGAACTGATCAACAAGTATCAGTGTGATGTTAATGCCACTACTACTAATGGTAGTACTATTCTTCATATAGCATGTGCAGGAGGCCATGTTCTTGTTGTACTTTATCTCACTAGTCTTCCTCAGTGTAATGTAGCAGCTACTACTTCTAATGGATCAACAGTTCTTCACATTACCTGTATGTCCAGTGGCTCTCTTCCTATACTCAAACATCTGGTAGAGAATCATCAGTTAGATCTGTGTGCTCTGAATAATGAGGGAATGGCTCCTATTCACTATGCATGTAGTAAGGGAAGATTGAACTTGGTCCGGTACATTATACAACATTTAACATTGCAAAACCAAATTGGCTTGATCAACACTATTTTAAAGCAACATGTGGCCACAAATGGTATAGTAGCATTACATTTAGCCTGTACGAGTGGTAATATTCAATTGGTGATTTTTCTAATAGATGATATGAAGTGTGACGTCACTGTTACTGATGGACATGGTGGTAGTTGTGTCATGCATGCCTGTTTCTCTGGTAATCTTGATCTAGTACGATTACTGATACAACAATACAATCTTGAACCTATCAATATTAGCAATACTGGTTTTTCAGTATTGCATAAAGCAGCTAAAACTGGTCATACTCATATACTGGAATGGTACAGTCAGGAGTATAGTGTGGATATAACTAATCACACTGACAATATCAAGTACACATTAGCTCACACAGCTGCTCTTAATGGTAAGGTACATTGTCTACAGGAACTGATCAGCAAGTATCAGTGTGATGTTAACGCCACTACTACTGATACTGGTAGTACAGTTCTTCATATAGCATGTGCAGGGGGCCATGTTCCTGTTGTACTTTATCTCACTAGTCTTCCTCAGTGTAATGTAGCAGCTAAGACTTCTAATGAATCAACAGTTCTTCACATTACCTGTATGTCCAGTGGCTCTCTTCCTATACTCAAGCATCTGGTAGAGAATCATGAGTTAGATTTGTGTGCTCTGAATAATGAGGGAATGGCTCCTATTCACTATGCATGTAGTAATGGAAGATTGAACTTGGTCCAGTACATTATAGAACATTTAACAGTACAAAATGAAATTGGCTTTATAGACATTATTTTAAAGCAACATAGGACCACAGGGGGTAGAGTAGCATTACATTTAGCCTGTACGAGTGGTAATATTCAATTGGTGACTTTTCTAATAGATGACGTGAAGTGTGATGTCACTGTTACTGATGGACATGGTAGTAGTTGTGTCATGCATGCCTGTTTCTCTGGCAATCTTGATCTAGTACAATTACTGATACAACAATACAATCTTGAACCTATCAATATTAATAACTCTGGCTTCTCAGTATTACATGCAGCAGCTCAGAATGGTCATACTCATATACTGGAATGGTACAGTCAGGAGTATAGTGTGGATATTACTAATCACACTGACAGTAACAAGCTCACACTAGCTCATTCAGCTGCTTTTAACGGTAAGCTACATTGTCTACAGGAACTGATCAACAAGTATCAGTGTGATGTTAACGCCACTACTACTCTTACTGGTAGTACAGTTCTTCATAGAGCATGTGAAGGAGGCCATGTTCCTGTTGTACTTTATCTCACTAGTCTTCCTCAGTGTAATGTAGCAGCTACTTCTTCTAATGGATCAACAGTTCTTCACATTACCTGTATGTCCAGTGGCTCTCTTCCTATACTCAAACATCTAGTAGAAAATCATGAGTTAGATCTGTGTGCTCTGAATGATAAGGGAATGGCTCCTATTCACTATGCATGTATTAAGGGAAAATTAAACTTGGTCCAGTACATTATAGAACATTTAACAGTACAAAATGAAATTGGCTTTATAGACATTATTTTAAAGCAACAAAGGACCACAGGGGGTAGAGTAGCATTACATTTAGCCTGTACGAGTGGTAATATTCAATTGGTGATTTTTCTAATAGATGACATGAAGTGTGACGTCACTGTTACTGATGGACATGGTGGTAGTTGTGTCATGCATGCCTGTTTCTCTGGTAATCTTGATCTAGTACGATTACTGATACAACAATACAATCTTGAACCTATCAATATTAGCAATACTGGTTTTTCAGTATTGCA
>NW_003547532.1:0-11063 GCF_000090795.2 Amphimedon queenslandica | reverse complement strand
ATTCAATTGGTGACTTTTCTAATAGATGACGTGAAGTGTGATGTCACTGTTACTGATGGACATGGTAGTAGTTGTGTCATGCATGCCTGTTTCTCTGGCAATCTTGATCTAGTACAATTACTGATACAACAATACAATCTTGAACCTATCAATATTAATAACTCTGGCTTCTCAGTATTACATGCAGCAGCTCAGAATGGTCATACTCATATACTGGAATGGTACAGTCAGGAGTATAGTGTGGATATTACTAATCACACTGACAGTAACAAGCTCACACTAGCTCATTCAGCTGCTTTTAACGGTAAGCTACATTGTCTACAGGAACTGATCAACAAGTATCAGTGTGATGTTAACGCCACTACTACTCTTACTGGTAGTACAGTTCTTCATAGAGCATGTGAAGGAGGTCATATTCCTGTTGTACTTTATCTCACTAGTCTTTCTCAGTGTAATGTAGCAGCTACTACTTCTAATGGATCAACAGTTCTTCACATTACCTGTATGTCCAGTGGCTCTCTTCCTATACTCAAGCATCTAGTAGAGAATCATGAGTTAGATCTGTGTGCTCTGAATGATGAGGGAATGGCTCCTATTCACTATGCATGTATTAAGGGAAGATTGAACTTGGTCCAGTACATTATAAAACAAATACCATCATCACTTGAACTACCTGTAAGAAATCATGGTCGTACTCCATTCCTTATTGCAGTACGTTTTAATCAGTTAGAAGTTATTAAATTTCTTATCAGTAAGAAGTGCAATTTATCAGCTACTGATGATGAAGGTTCTGGAGCAGTTCACATATCGGTAGCAATAGGTCACTTGATTGTATTAAAGTATCTCCTTGATAATAATTATTGTAATCCTGTTGCAATTGATCACAACAAGAGTACACCGCTACATGATGCAGTATTAGCTAATAGATTAGATGTAATAGAATATTTACTGAACAAGACCATTCCCTCAGTTAGTGTGGATTGGATACGTAACACTAAGTGTTTATTAGACTGTCCCCAAGATTTAATTTCTCATGTTAATGCTCAAGATAATAATGGTAATTCACCACTCCACATAGCTTGTAGTACAGGACAGCAAAGTGTGGTAGAACTTTTGTTAAGAGCTAGTTTTTTTGCTATTTGTCTATTATTAACTAACAAGGAAGGGCAGACACCATTGCACATAGCAGCTGCTGCAGGTCATCAAGAAAGTATTGAGGCTTTACTGTCTTCAGTAACTGATAGTTCTACACATCATCATCTCCTTACAGCTACTGATGATAAAGGATGCACCGCATTTCATACAGCTTGCAGTAATGGACATGTTGATGTGTTTTTTTATTTAGCCAGTATTTATCCTCAAGGTGTTAATGTAATGGATAATAGAGGACGTGGTTTACTTCATGCAGCATGTGAGGGTGGAAATATAGAAGTAGTAATAATACTAATTGAGGAACATGGACTGGATCCTTTATTAGAAGATGAAGAAGGCATCACTTGCTTACATTTACTAGCAGAAATAAATGAATTTTTGTTGTTTGATTTTTCATTGGTTGATATGTACCAGTATCTAGAACCAAACATTGTCTCTAATCCAGTACCTAAAGACAAGTCTGGTCGTACTCCTCTTCATTATGCTTCTCGTTCTAATAATATTCGTATGGTACGTTATCTCATAGAGACCTTTCCCTGTACTCCTGATGATCCTGATAATAATGGATACACTTCAGTTCATGGAGCATGCGAAGCTGGTAATATGGAGTTAGTACAATACTTTCTAGCTGATCATAATTGCAATGCACTAGTGGAAACAAATGATTTAAAAACCCTGCTTTATTATGCTAGCAAGAGTTCTAACTTGGAGCTTGTTAGGTTTCTCATTGAGAGATATAATTTAAAACCTCATCCTCATGATATTGAAGTAGCTCAGGCCGTTAATCCTGATTCTTTATTAGCTAAATATCTTGAAAAGGCCTATCATGAAATGATTCTTGATATGACGGAGGAGGAAAGAAGAAGATATTTCAAGCGAACAACAACAGGTGCAGGTATTGAGGAACATCAAATTACCAAAAGAATGAAACTAGGTGAGGATTAGACATAAAAAAGACAAATTATCAAGAACCATACTATCTTCACTTTTTGTTATTCTTTATTTCAAGTGATATGGCAATGTAATGAAAATCCATCATTACATGACTTATTTTAACATTAGCTCTTCTTTACTTGCATGGGAACTTAAGCAGCAGCACAATATGGCATATAGGAAGGCCATTATTTCTATTGCATCACTACAAATCACTAGTCAGGTGGGCCCGCCTGACTAACAAATCACAGCTTCACAGTTTTTCTTTCTCTCACTTTTTGTATTTATCTTTTCGAAATTTTATCATGTTACCTATTACTGTTATTTTTAGAAATTGATTCTTTGTTTGTACATGGCATGATACATGCACATTTATTGCTTTGCTTTCTGACTATTATTGTTATTATTAATTATATTTGTTTACTAAATTTGATAGTTTATTTGTTCTCTTTATAATTAATCAGATAATCAACCTATTGCAGCTTTTTTATCAATGTGCTTATGAATTGCAGCACTATAACAATCAAAAAATTAAAAATATTCGCATGTCAGTGCCTCTCTACCTCAATCCATTGACTCAGTCCTCATCCCTCACATAATTTAGGACCATTAACAATACCAAGATATTTAATATCTCAGTTGAGCTTAATAGAGTCGGAAGTAGTACAACAGTCTTGTTTCTCTTTTTTGGGTTTGTGAGTTTATCATGATAAATCTAGCTATAGTATAGAACTTTGAAGCCAAAATTTTATAATTAGTGAATTGCTGAATTTTTTTAGTGATTGGCATAATTGGCAAATGGATGTTTTTAAATTGCCAAAATCCCTCTTTGTAAATTACTGGTATCAGTTTTAGTGGTTTAGGACATGATGACTGCTATTGAGCAGTAGATTCACAGCTCAATAAATAAGTAATGCATAGTGTCTACACACACATAGATGATGCATATTCAAATGTGATTATTATAACTGCTTACTGATACAGTAATTACAATCAGCTGACCATAGTCTGTTACGCTCCTCTCTGGTAAGACAGGTTTACAGCAGAAACAAAGACCTTCTCCAACTACACAAGAATCACTGAATAGTGAATATTCCATAGTCCCAACACATAATTTGAAACACCCCAAACAGCTAGAGAGAGGTAGATCTGATATACAAAATTTAAACACCTCTAGCAGGATTAGATCCACTCGTATACTTTTGAAGACACATTATTTTAAATAAACGTCATGAAACATGAATCTATTAAATTGGCAGGGCCTTGTTTAAATAATAAAAATAACAAAATTAGTATAACTTAGACTATTTTTATTTGCTCAATAATGATAATTTTAAAATAATATCTAACAGGAGGTCCTGGTAAATCATTATTAAAAGATAACGTCAAGTCAACGTAAGTAGACTGAGCAGAAACTGATTTAGCAAGAAGAGATTTCATCCTATTATGAAAAAGACAAAATATTATCAATAATAGAAAACTGACTCTGATATTATCATCACTGACATAATTGATATTAACACTGATATTGATTGATATTATTAATACTGTTTCACATCAAAACTGATATATCTTACGTTTGTGTTAGTCTCTTCTTATGTCCTGGTAATAAAGGATCATATATCATTTTAACACCTAACACAACCATGCTGACATCAAAATTGTACTAACTAATGGAAAGGGAAAAATAGAAAGAAAGGTAGAAAATCATATGCATGTACACTAGGATTTCCTATGAAGCATGCTAAGTGAGCTAAACGGCATGAGCTTCATGAGCTGATAATTGCTACAATATAGTATATGGCATTTGGAGAAACTTTTAAAATTATTGAAAAATCTATTTTGATTAAAATCAGTTCAAAACTTCTACACAAGATAATTACATGCATACAGTATGTATTAGAAAAAAAATTATAAAAGTGGAGAATTCTCTCATTGCCATTTTTTGATGAAATTTGGCTAAAGTCCCTGTTTTTTCCAATTATTGAGCATTTTAAAAAATTTACAAAAATCCATATTTGATTGGAATCAGCCCAAATTTTCTACACAACATAAGAACGTGTGTGTATCAGAATAAATTATAAAAATGGAGGATTCTCTCAGAGCGATTTCTGACAAAATTTGACGAAATTTGGTCATTGGTCCAATTTTTGAGTAACTTAAAAAAATTTTTTAATTCTAACTTGATCAGAATTAGCATTAGGACACAAATATGCATTGGAAAATATTATTAAAATGGAGAATTTTTTCCTTGTGATTTTTATCAAAATATCCTTTGGCCCAATTTTTTAGCAATTTGACAAACTTCTGACAAGAAGCATGCATTAGCACTATGCCAGTGGGAAACCCTGATGTACACTTCACATGCAAATCATTATTCATTTTTAGGTTACCTTCACTGCCTGTATAAACTCTTTTCAGGACTACCATTTATTTCCCACCTTGTCCACAAAGTGTAAGACACTCCATCACTACGAGAGACAGCAAGCAATTGAAGTCAATAGTACAACACATTAAACTGCAGCACATTATGAATTAGACGCTAAGCTCAATATGGTGTGGGCTAGTTTTAAAATTTTAATAAAAATTAATTTTAGGCAATGTACCAATTTAAATCTAAAATTACTGTAAATCGGGTAATATTCAATGGTCAAAATATGGAATAAAAATGATGTTAGAAATTTTCATATGCTGCCTATTTATCTTAATATATTAATAGGCAAAAATTATTAGCAATTCTAAATTTAGTATGCCTCAATGCTTTACAAAATTACCATCATGCAAAATAAACCAGATTTATGGTAATAGGCAGTAGACACTATTAAAAGTGATCTTAACAACTCGCTTAATCAATGGGCATCATCAAATCAACTATAATTTAACTGTTCTAAAACTAAATTTATGATTTTTTCCCACAAGCCTCAATTTATACTTTTCATCACCTTCCCCTTCACCTAAAAGATTCTCTAATTGAACGTGTGCTTTAATTTAAATACCTGGGACTACATTTCACATGCAATTTTTCATGGAATCTTCATATCTCTTCAGTAAAAAAGGCCCATAAAGTAATAGAACTTATTGTCACTTTTATCGTAACTCATCTTCCTCAACTCTCCTTAGTCTTTATGTAACTCTAATTCATCCCATTCTAGAATATGCTGCTGTTGTTTGGGATCCAATTCCCCTTCTGTCTCTTCTTCCATTGAAGGAGTTCAGTATTTTGCATTAAAAATGGTTTCTAAATCTTGGTCTTCGTCATATAGGGATCTTTTGTCCAAGTTTTTTCTTATTACTTTAGCACAACATCGCTTGGGATTCAAACTTATCACTTTGTTTAAAATTAAAGAAAGCATGCTTTTCTCATCATCTCATCCTCTAATTCAATTTACTCCTTCTTTTTACTCTCTTCGCTCAAATTATCAAGGCAATCTTAAACCAATCATCTGCAAATCCTCGTCCTTTCTTCACTCTTTTTTCCCATCGAGCATTAATCAATGGAACTTTCTCCCGTCCTCTATCAAACTATCTTTCTGTATTTCTAAATTAAAATCATTTATTTCATCTAACCTATATTGATAATTTATTATTAGCTTTTGCTATAATCGTTTAAAAAATATCATTGGTGACACCAATTATTATCATCCAGATTATGGAGAATGGACAGTTAATTCTCAAATTTTCTACACAACTGACATAACATAATATATGCTTCAGAAAAAAAACTAAAAATGGAAGATTCTTGTCGAAATACTCTAGTCCTTAGCCAAATTTTTGAGCAACTTACTTAACAATCTACTGACAGAAGCTGCATGACCACTATGCTACAATTCTGTGGAAAACCCTGGTATACTGCTTGTGCATGCATGTATATATAGAATTTAAATGTTTATACTTATGTTGCTGATCATTTAGGCTTCTCAGCTTAGGATATAAAGCAAGATCTTAGTGGCTAAGAACCCATGATCTGACTCTACTGGTAAAGTGAAGGAGGATCGTGATAGGTTTAATTTAAACTCCCTCCTGGGTGGGAGTGGAACGACAAGCATGTAGACACACTGGAGGGTATCAGACTTAAAAAGGATTATAAGGTCCATAGTCTCCATACATATTTACAAGCTTTTAGCAGTGGCACTGGTCTGCATGTCCATTTGGTCACATATTTTATTTCATTGCTCTTCAAGCACCCTTTGTAATTCATCATCTCCTGCACATGTAAAATTCCATTTTACATATATCAGCCAAGGCATAGATCTGTACTCCAAATATATATTTGAATGTGAGCTTACAGATAAGCAACATGTGAAATGATGGTCAAGCGCAACACATATATTGCGCAACAAATTTATTTGACCATAAAGTGACATACATGCATAATATTATGCATATATAATCGCAATGCATGTATAATGTATGCAAATATAATATTTTGTATACATATTAGTAATAGCTGTGTTGTAAATGTACTATTGTTTTACGAGTATACATAGAGTAAAATACTAGAGTTTGAGAAAAATGTAGACTACATCAGTGAAATCTTATGATTGTCAGTTTTGTGAAAGTAACCTCTACTGTACGTGTACTTGTATAATTGATGTTTCAGGTGTGCTGTTAGAATTCATTACGATGTGCTTGGTCTCTGGCCTCCTGATGAAAAATTGGTAGTCTGACAAAAAAATTGGTTGCTGTTGGCTCAGCTTCGCAAGTCACTGAAGGAGATGAGCTACAGATGCCCACTCTTGCAAAAAAACCATGATGGTATTTATGATTAAGAGCCTATTTTCCGGTTTTCGCTTCCCATATCTTCTATTTCCATGTCTGGAGACTTGTTGTACAAACCATTTTGGGATTCAGTGTTTAGACTTGAGAGGATGGACTTAAAGGTATAAACAATATAAAATCTATTTTTAAATTCCTTACAATACTGTAGGTAATGGGTGTCACTTTTGATGGTCTTTCAATTAATCGCCGTCTTTTGAAGATTCATGGTCAATCATTTAAGTGCATGAATAAAGTGAAGAATGTATATGCTACTGAGGAAAGGTAATTATTTCTAAGACTAGCTGTAATCATTGATAAATAGGTATATTTTTTTCTGACACAGCACATCTAATTAAAACAACTCAAAACTGCTGGGATTTTAAAGTACGGTCATAATGGGTATGTGATTGACTTAAATTAAACATGTCAAATGCATTATATATTATTAGTGTAAGGAAAAGGATATTTCTTGGGATCACCTGAAAAGATTGTATGAGTCAGATAAAAGGAAAGCATCAGGCCTTTCAATGGCTCACAAATTAAAGCACGAGCATATCTATTTAAATTCATTCTCTAAGATGCGTGTTGATCTAGCATCACAGGTATAATGTACACATTATTACACAATAATTTTAATGAAATGTAGGCACTGAGTAACTCTGTTTCAATGGCTTTCAGTGATGTTAGTACTGGGGATGAAGCATTGGAAACATCATTGTTTGCATCTATGTTTAATAGATTTGTTGACATGCTCAATGTCAGTAATTTTACCAATGGCACTAGATAAAAACCCCAATTTATACCCATACAGACATGGTAATGATCATATGTTAAAGGGGGTTGTTAACTGTGCATATACATAATTACACCTAGCTATAATTGTAATAGTGGTTAGAACAAGATTTTATTCAATTTCTTGATGAATGGAGATTCAGTTGAAAACAGAGAAGGGTTTTCTAAAGCAGAAAAGGATTTAATGTTGCTCAGTCATGAAACTAGAGTTGGATTACGTATTACAGGTAAGTATAAAAATAATACATTTCAGTTTAGATCTAATTGTATCTAAAATATAGTGCACTCATTTGTGGAACTTGTGAGGTACATATTTTCTATACCATCAAACAAAGGTCTGGCTTTTTTGAGTCAAAATAATATATGTCAAGACCCACTTGAAAAATGAAAATTTATCTATGGATGATGGTATTGGGGCTATGCTATATGGTATCTGCATAATATGAGCGAACCCTGGTATATGGTAGGGGCATCACATGAGGTCACTTGAGTTGCACGTTGAGACAAAACTGAAAACTCACAAAAGCAAAGTTAAACTTAAAAGTTAACAGTTTCCTTGAGCTGAGTTTTGTCCTTTTCGAATTTCCTCCTGTGATGACTCCACATTCAGCTCGTAAACGAAAATTAGACACTTCGCCTCACAGTTACATTTCTCACAGCAAACTTCCTAGAGCCCCCAGTGCTACTAGTGCTACTGCCCTGGCAAGATGTTATGGAGTGTGTAATACAGCCTATTTTGACCTTGAGTGGTCATCTGAAAGTTATTCACACGCCGATTACGGTATTGAGGAAGACAATAAGTACACTTTGAAAGCTGTAGGGTCTAAGGTAGGTTTGTCACCAGCATGTGACAACAATCAAGGAGACGAAGAATCTGAAGAAGGGCCGGGACAGCTTGAAGAAGTGAAAGAAGACAAAAGAAAGGCAACAAGACAAAGTGAAGGGTATGCAAAAGAAGTCCTGTTGCAGCATTTGTCGGACACACGGGATGATCAATACGAAATCAATAAAGCTATCGTCAAAGTAAATGAGCTACCTACTCTGTTATCTGACACATTAGAGAGGCCTGATATCGTACTTTATTCTCACAATCACAAAAAGTTAATTACTACTTTTGAAGTTTTATCATCACCAATGGAATTCACCATTTATAAATCGATTATTGGGGTGGTGAATGTGATTCGGCTTCTGAAATGTAGGGATAAATCATTGAACTATTTTACCTGTTTCACATTACCTATTATTTAGTCAGCTGGCGTAATTGTTAAAGTCAGTGTAGAGTGGAAAGATCTTAAGTTTTGGGTTAGTTTGACCTGTTATGAGGACATTGAAAAAGGCTTGAAAGCTATTAATGACATATATATACAGCAAACAAGTAACCTACCTGATTTGCCGACTGATGTATCAAAAACTTTAATCGAAATAGAAGCATCAGATCTAGCATTTTTGAAACTACCCAGTTGTAAGCCTATACCATCTGTAAGGCATGTAATGTTTCAATCTACATCTGAACTTGTGGAACAAAACATCTATAAAGTTTTGTATGATCTAGAGGAAATAAATCTCTTCTTTCTAACTAGTAATGCGCATCATTCTCCTACAAGATTTATTCATCGACAACTTGTCAAGAAGTATCCTTACGTCATTTACTCTTACAAGAAAGTACCATACGGACCTTTGAGTATTGTTGAAGCTTCTGAATGCTTAAAGTATCTGCTGCTGTCGATTAAAGAAGCTCTTAAAGAGTTACATTCTTGTGGTTTGAGACACAATGACCTCAGATTACCAAATGTGTGCTTTAATAGTGAGTACGAAGCAATATTAATTGATTTGGATGCCTGTACTCCTGCTGAATATCGTCATTCATCATTTTCAGGTGCAAACAGTTGCATGTACAAAGCTCAGCATTTGCCTCATGATGGGAGTACTGACTACATGCAACTGGGATGGTTAATAGTTAATGTACTAGATCCTACAGGTGACGAACACAATAGAAAATATGAGGAGATAGGAAAGGAAATTCAAAAGTGTGAATTTGTGTCACATTTAATTAAAGAAGGAAAATGGAATGATATCTTCTTCCAATCATTTCAACAAGGAGTGGGTGAGACACTTGAAGATGTTCTTCGTAAATTGTATGACATATAATATTATGACATTAATTTCACTGTTTTAATTATTCAAGTTTGTAATTTTCACATTGATTGTATGTGTAGTAGTTCTCTCTTTCTTGTTTAATAGTTTTAATTTAGTTGCCCTTAAATGATATGAAGAGGGAAAATGTAGGAGTTACAAAAAGAGAGAAGAGAGGTAAAGAAATTGAGTGTTGGCATGCATGTGCCGGTATTAAACTAAGAATAATTATACAGACAATAATTAATGGTGCAAATATGACAGAAAGCGAGTTTGAGAGTAGTGTATATAGCATCCTCTTCATGTCACGATTCATGAAAATACAATAATTACGCTCCAGGCAATAGAAGGAGAGAAATAAGGAATAAAAAGGAAAGACTATTCATATTTATAATAAAAGACAAACTGTACTGGTAATGAATTACCATATAGGGAGTATATTTCCTGGGGAAAATATTTCATGAAAATTACCCTTCAACCTACTCACAAGAAAAAATTTCTTCTACTGACCATTATTAGTATGATAAAAAATAATTTTCATAAATAAAAATTTTTACAAATTTTTTAAAACCATGAAATTAGCAAAATTAAACCCCCATGAAATCTACCCCCTATACAGTATCATTATGGAACTGTCTTATGAATGGATTGACTGAATATACAGTCACTTGCCCTCATTATGATGATGCTGCAGTATCTAGTGTGACAATTTAAGTGTAATGTAATTATGCTTTAATGATAAAATTGATTGTATATTATCCAGGTGTACTGAGTTCACTCTAATTGTACTACTAGTGATGTAAGATTTGTAAGATTGACTGATGGGTTTAACACAAAATGAAGGAAGAGTTGAATTATGTTTTAATGGAGTATGGGGAGCATAGTTAGTGATAGGCTGGAGCGTTTGTGAAGCTACTGTACTTAGGGACCTATGCCTCGTGTAGCCGAGACCAACAAAGGAAGCTAGCTAACCAAAAGTCCACATTTGCATAAATCATTGACATCTTCATGATAGCCTCTCCTAAACTGCTGTACATAATGTAAGAGGTATTATACTAGAAACAAAAAATTTAAAAAATTATTTAGTGTAGGGTTGAGCCTCTGTTGAATTTGAACCTATGAAATGAATTCAAACAAGCCCCTGTAGGGTTGCTGGTTTGAAAGTATAAAAGGAATTCAAACAAGCCCCTGTAGGGTTGTATCACCACTGAAAGACCAACATATCAACCCTACACTGCAGGTATGAAATGGCCTTTGCAGCACTGATGAGTATTGCTATCAATGTTAGTATGGCA
>NW_003547530.1:12750-17119 GCF_000090795.2 Amphimedon queenslandica | reverse complement strand
ATCGTTCGCTACTTCTATTGTCTTGACATCTTCAATGTCACTCAGAAACCATTCCCATTTCCCAATGACACAGCAGACCTCAAATGCATTGAAGTCCACCTATTGGAAGGTTTCGAGAATGCTGCTACAACATTTGGTTTATCAGCACTAGCAGTTGCTATCATAACGTGGATACTACTGACATGCAGTAAAGGGGATAGAGCTAGAAAGCGAACCTCAGGTCGTCTGCTCTGTATTCCAGTCATCATGCTCTTTCAAGTTATTGGCCTCTTTGTCCCTCGCATCATTTTCCTATACTACCTTTCCCATGTTGTAGTATCAGCTGACAGGAATTTGTACTGGACATATGAGTCGATTATTCATGCACCCATTCCTGCTGTCACTAATGAAGAGTCCCTCTTTGCTGGTATTGCAATACTTGATGCTGTTAGTTTAACCATGCTCACTCCTTGGCTCTGCTTTGAGAAAATCGATCCAGAAGAGGAAGATGCTGCTACAAGCCCAAGACTCAAATCAACCAATCAAACATTTGAAATGGCCTGATGATACTCAAGCAGTCAAGCCTTCAAAGACGATAATTATTTGAGCTAAAATTGCCACAAACAAACAGTCTATTCTTTAGTTTATTATGTAGCTAGAGCTGTAGAACAAAGAATCATGTTGTGTGTAACTTTTAAGGTCTAGTATTTTTTGTTAGAATAATTAAATTTTTGTGGTTGCATTCCTGACCTGCCCTTATACATTACCAAGGGACATTACACGTATAGTAAATGCTAAAGGCTATCCACTTTCTTTGAGTAATGTAAAGTGTAAACAAGCTTAATATTCAGTTAACTTTTCTTGATGTACTGATTAAAGAAGAAAATAAAATAAAAAAGATTGAATGGAAAGTCAAAGTTTCTCTAGCACCTATATAATGTAAAAAGAGACATAATTTAACGAGATGAGTATAGACCCCTTTCGGCGAGAAGTAGCAGCTTGTGAATATCATTAATTTTGCAATGAATATCATTATATCTCAGTTACGGTATACGCCCACATACAATAATTGGCCGCCATGTTTTACGTCAAGCAGCAAGTGCTTTCTGTGTCCTGGAGATCTTGGTCACTACATTTTGAAGCTAAAAACTATTCTAGAGTCAAGAAAGATGCCAAGAGAGCCAACCTAGGAAGTATAGTGCAATACTCTTGCTGTATGAGCCTGCTTTGCTCTTTGGGCTGTGACAGAGAGTCAAGAACTGATCGTTCTGGCTCTCCCAGACTTCTTAAGTCTTCAAAATATCTTGCTATAGTAAAGAACAGTTGATATGAAGCCTCTCATAGTCCTGAGTTCAGCACAACAAAAGTTTTATTGGCAAAACAGCTCTACTTTGCACATCAGCCATTGGAACTCTGCATTACTTTGACGTAAAACATGGCGGACAAAAATTCGTTCAATATTATTTCTTTGTATATACGGTATTACAAACTAATTCTCGCCTAAAGGGGTCTATAGCATGCATATACAGTATACTTCACTGTATTTTCTTACCTTCAATGGTCACAGTGAATAATATTAATCTTACAGGCTTACTTTAGCTATGGTAGGTCTTTGATCTCTATATGGGTTGGTGCATTTCTCTGCTAGTTCCTCTAGTCTCTCACCATCACTCCTGGACCAACATGATAAATAAAACTCAGCTGTGTTGTCACATTCATCAAGAAAACTTATCTACAAGAGAGAAGAGGAATAATAGTGTCAAATGCATTTTGTTGCATTAGGTGTGTAGGAGAAGCATGTTTGCTTGTCATTGGAGTATTATTAGGTTAAATTGAACTAACAATATCAGTATCTGATCCTTTGGGGCTGTGTAATGCCAAACATCCAAACACCAGCTCAAGTATCACCTGAAAGAGAACACACACACACAAGCAATAAGATATACTGTATAGCAGGTTTATTTTGAGGATAATAATTTTCCTGAATGGCATGTATCCGGAGGTTCACGGAATTGATTTTCGCGAATTTCCACATTTCTGCCATCTTGTACCATATTAAATTGATTTTCAAGGAATTTAATTTCACGAATCTTCAAAAATCTGCGAAATTTGCGACATTTGTTATCCTTGAAATAAACCCGCTATACAGCAATAGTAAAAATTCTATCATTAGTGCACACACAAACACACTAGTAAGAGCAGCATTCAGAGGTCATTAATATGCTAAAAGATTACACTTACCACACCAAGTGAATAGACATCAGCTGAAGGTGATACTAGGCCAGTGCAGTACTCTGGTGACATGTAGACTCTAGTACCAACTATCCTTTGAGTTACAACAGTCGTAGTTTCTAAACTGAGTGTCCTAGCTATGCCAAAGTCTGTTAATACACCTCTCCAGTTTTGATCCAAGAGAATATTAGCACTGGGGAAAGGAGAGAGTGATGACATAAGATTTTGAAAATGGTCATAACTTGAAAAATTAAAGTTGGAATAAGCTCAAACTTTCTACACAGTATAAGGACGTCAATATGTATCAGAAAATGTAATAAAAATATGGGGTGATTTCGGAGCCATTTTTCGGAAAAAACCATGGGCTATAGTACAGGGAATTTTTCAAAAATTGGCCAATTTTTAAAATGGTCATAACTTGAGAAATTGAAGTCAGAATTTGCTCAAACTTTCTACACAGCATAAGGACGTCAATATGCATCAGAAAATGCAATAAAAATTTGGGGTAATTTCAGAGCCATTTTTCGGAAAAAACCATGGGCTATAGTACAGGGAATTTTTCAAAAATTGGCCAATTTTTAAAATGGTCATAACTTGAGAAATTGAAGATGGAATTCGCTCAAACTTTCTACACAGCATAAGGATGTCAATATGCATCAGAAAATGTAATAAAAATTGGGGGTGATTTTGGAGCCATTTTTCGGAAAAAACCATGGGCTATAGTACAGGGAATTTTTCAAAAATTGGCCAATTTTTTAAATGGTCATAACTTGAGAAATTGAAGATGGAATTTGCTCAAACTTTCTACACAGCATAAGGATGTCAATATGCATTAGAAAATGTAATAAAAATTTGGGGTAATTTTGGAGCCATTTTTGGCAAAATAAAAATTTGCTATTAAAATAATTCTAAAAAGATTGCATACAGTGCTTACCTCTTCACATCTCTATGTACTAATATCTCACCACATCCAGTGTGCAGATAATGTAGACCTGATGCAATGTCTCTCAGTATCTGAAACCTCCTCTCATTCCCGAGCTCCAACCTACTCAAGTGTTTATCCAGTGATCCCAATGCCATATAAGGATACACTAGACACAATGTGGACTGGTTGGAAGTGTAGCCAAGAAGTGGTAATAGGTTGGGATGTTTTAGTCTATAGAAAATGAAGAGGTGCTAAATAAGAATAAAGTACATTCAAATTTATATATATATACATGTATATATATATATATATATAAAGAAGTGGATAGATGAGAATAGGTTCATTAGCCTACCGTATAGCGCTTTAATTTGGCGGAGTTTTATTTTGGCGATTGGTGGTTTGCAAGCAGAATCGCCAATATTAAAACCGCCAATCATTAATGCGCATGCTCAGTAATGCACGTGTACACAAAAATCGCGAAATTAAAAACTGCCAATTACAATTTTACAGCAAAATCGCCAAAATAAAGTGCCATCAAAATAATTATTATTATTATTATGGTTTGGCATTATTGATTGTATTATTAGTGTGTTATTATTATTATTATTATTTATTTTATTATTTATGTAAGTCGAGGACGACCTTTAAGCAAAGAGGGGGGAATTGCAACTATTACTCCTAACTCATTATTTTATTTATGATCACTAATAATTATTAATGTTTATTTAATGAGTTATAACTATTGTTGGTTCTTTTGTGATAAGATTTTTGCTACTAAGTTGCCTAAGGATTCTGCCGCATTTAAGCCTGGCATTACAAAGTAAAGTGCTATACCGTATCATTCAACTAAGCATACAAAGTATTAAATATACATACATGTATACGTAAGTAATTATATTCATAGCAATACATGTACATGTATATGTTACTGATATGAGGGAAATGAAAAGTGAAAGTAACTCCATGAGGATTACCAGTAAACAAGCCATGATGTCATTTTAAAATACAAATCTACACACTTTAAATCAACTGACAGCTAAGGGAAAGTACAGGAGGGCATAGAGTAGAGGGAGAGTTTATAGTGATAATGTGTACAAGCTATTAGTGTATGTGTGTGTGTGTGTGTGTGTGTATGTGTGTGTGTGTGTGTGTATGTGTGTGTGTGTGTGTGTGTGTATGTGTGTGTGTGTGTGTGTGTGTGTGTGTGTGTGTGTGTGTGTGTGTGTGTGTGTG
>NW_003547530.1:6524-9073 GCF_000090795.2 Amphimedon queenslandica | reverse complement strand
TGATATGTTTATTCATGTACTTGTATATTCTATTGTAGTTCATAGTGAGAAAGAAGAATTATCGTGTATCAGTGACAATCAAGATGGACGTGGATTGCCAGTTACTAGAGCACGTGGGCGTGGTTGTCGTCAAACGAAAGCTGGTACATTATATTAATTGTGATATGTTTATTCATGTACTTGTATATTTTATTGTAGTTCATAGTGAGAAAGAAGAATTATCGTGTATCAGTAACAATGAAGATGGACGTGGATTGCCAGTTACTAGAGGGCGTGGGCGTGGTCGTCGTCAAACGAAAGCTGGTACATTATATTAATTGTGATATGTTTATTCATGTACTTGTACATTTTATTGTAGTTCATAGTGAGAAAGAAGAATTATCGTGTATCAGTGACACCGAAGATGGACGTGGATTGCCAGTTACTAGAGCACGTGGGCGTGGTTGTCGTCAAACGAAAGCTGGTACATTATATTAATTGTGATATGTTTATTTATGTACTTGTATATTTTATTGTACTGTAGTTCATAGTGAGAAAGAAGAATTATCGTGTATCAGTGACACTGAAGATGGATGTGGATTGCCAGTTACTAGAGGGCGTGGGCGTAGTCGTCGTCAAACGAAAGCTGGTACATTATATTAATTGTGATATGTTTATTCATGTACTTGTATATTTTATTGTAGTTCATAGTGAGAAAGAAGAATTATCGTGTATCAGTGACACTGAAGATGGACGTGGATTGCCAGTTACTAAAGCACGTGGGCGTGGTTGTCGTCAAACGAAAGCTGGTACATTATATTAATTGTGATATGTTTATTTATGTACTTGTATATTTTATTGTACTGTAGTTCATAGTGAGAAAGAAGAATTATCGTGTATCAGTGACACTGAAGATGGATGTGGATTGCCAGTTACTAGAGGGCGTGGGCGTAGTCGTCGTCAAACGAAAGCTGGTACATTATATTAATTGTGATATGTTTATTCATGTACTTGTATATTTTATTGTAGTTCATAGTGAGAAAGAAGAATTATCATGTATCAGTGACAATGAAGATGGACGTGGATTGCCAGTTACTAGAGCACGTGGGCGTGGTTGTCGTCAAACGAAAGCTGGTACATTATATTAATTGTGATATGTTTATTTATGTACTTGTATATTTTATTGTAGTTCATAGTGAGAAAGAAGAATTATCATGTATCAGTGACACTGACGATGGATGTGGATTGCCAGTTACTAGAGCACGTGGGCGTGGTTGTCGTCAAACGAAAGCTGGTACATTATATTAATTGTGATATGTTTATTCATGTACTTGTACATTTTATTGTAGTTCATAGTGAGAAAGAAGAATTATCGTGTATCAGTGACACTGAAGATGGACGTGGATTGCCAGTTACTAGAGGGCGTGGGCATAGTCGTCGTCAAACGAAAGCTGGTACATTATATTAATTGTGATATGTTTATTTATGTACTTGTACATTTTATTGTAGTTCATAGGGAGAAAGAAGAATTATTGTGTATCAGTAACAATGAAGATGGATGTGGATTGCCAGTTACTGTAGGGTGTGGGCGTGGTCGTCGTGAAACAAAAGCTGGTACATTATATTAATTGTGATATGTTTATTCATGTACTTGTACATTTTATTGTAGTTCATAGTGAGAAAGAAGAATTATCATGTATCAGTGACACTGAAGATGGACGTGGATTACCAGTTACTGGAGGCCGTGGTCAAAAGAAAGCAAGTAAATTATTAAAATATGTGCATTTACATGTAATTGTAGTTGACAGTAAGAAAGTACATGTACTTTAGTTTTGCCAAATTTCCTTTAATTTTGAGTGAGGTGCTCTGTACAATGCATTGATCAACTTTTTGTATTTTTTATACTTTGCTATAGACATATATTATGCTTTGCTTGGTCCTTAAATTTTACGTTCATCTAGTAGTACTTGTAATTATACTTTGTATATTTGCTAGAAAATACTTGTAGATCAGAAGATGGTAAAGATACACAAAGTCAAGGAGGAAGGACTGACAAAGCTGAAGGTACAATGTAGATGTACGTGATGTATCCTCATGCTTGATTGTTTATTATACATTTAGCTCAATTGCATGTACATGTATATGGACAGTTGGAGTGTGAACGAAGCAATGGGAATTTTGTTCAAATTGAAGGTACTCGTATCTTTTTTATGTTGTTCATTTTTATTTTACATCTATTTAGCTGATGAATCAGATCATTGGTGGCAGAAAAGTCTTAATTTGAAATTTTCGGACCTTAACTGTATTGTTCAAGGATTTATGTTACAAGATACCGTTATAAATGCTGCTCAAAGTATCTTGAAGAAGCAATTTCCTTTCAAAGGAGGATTTCAGAGTACTTTAAATGGTCAGAGACAAGGGAAATTATTTGATACTCTTCCATTTGATTCACACTCTATACAAATATTACATACAGGTATAATAAGTATAATACATTTGTGCACAATATTTAATTTAAGCTTTTTCATTTTTAGGTAATTATCATTGGATATGTGTGGAAATAACTCAAA
>NW_003547530.1:2964-4815 GCF_000090795.2 Amphimedon queenslandica | reverse complement strand
CAGTAGTTGCTGCAGGGTAGATCTTCCAGCTAAGAACCCAAACTGAGAACTGGAAAATGCCTAAAACCACACCCTATTGTATTTCAAAAACTACAGCACAAAAATTTGTTAATTTTAATTAATATGTACCTACACAACTATTTCTACTACACATAACACTCTATGGGGGTTTATTTTAATTAGTGTCACACAATTAGATATGTAATGATGAGTCACTCAATAATTGCTAAACATGAATTTTGCTGATTTCGCTAAAATTAGTAGACGCAAATAATAGTAGGCTTAAGATATCAGGATTGTTTTTAAAAACACAGCACAATTTACCAAAAAAATTTTAACTTTGATTAATAATGTTTACAATTATTTCTACAACACACAATACTTTATGGGGGTTTATTTTAATTAGTGTCACACAATATGAAATGATCAATAATAGTAAACATGATGTCTGCATAATGTAGGAGAAACAACAAAATACATTACCATATGTGCAATACCCATGTTTACTGTGCTGCAATTGCTACAGAATTTTCGTATGTCATTTCTTTCTGCAAATTATCCATTTCCATGTAAATAGCAGTATCATCATAAATCTCTTCACCAATATTATGCGGAGGTATAGGTAGAGGAAGTGACTGGTTTTTATCAAGTATACCAGATCTAACTGCTTTTCTACGACCTCCGTAATCATTAACATTACTAAAAATTACCCCTGGTACATTTGTTGCCGACGTTGTCATTCCTTGTTGTCTTCTGGTACTTCTTCCACAGAAAACCCACCCACAGTGCCAACGACACCGAGAATGACAAGTATAACATAGCCCATTACACCTCCAACAACTACACTTGAGTTCAACGAGGACTGGTTTGGTTGTGTTGTTGGTAGTATAACTGCAGAACATGGCAAGGTCTTCTCAACCGTTATTGTTATTTTAGATAGTGAAGGGCTTTCATTTATAACTGAAGCACTTGTTGCAGTTGTTAGCGTGCTTGTGCGAATAGATGTAACTGTAACTGGCTCAGAAAATGTACGAGCTTGCATTGATATTGTAGTAATGGATGATGTAACTGTAATTGGCTGAGAGGACACACAAGCTTGAGATGATATTGTAGGAATGGATGTTATGTATACAGTTGAAACATGATCACTACTCATGCGATTGATTTGTGTTGTAGTAGCATAAGAAATTTGAGGATTATAGGTAACAGTAATAACAGATGGCTCTATTGTTAGATTGATGTTTGATTTATCAATAGCAAGTCTCCCTAATATGACAGCATTATTTTGGTTGTATACCAGAGAGAAAGGAAGATGAGAGAGATTAAGAGTTGCACTGTAGCTTCCACTGTAATTATAGAAATCAAAGCGAGTGACATTTAAAGCTTCACCTGTGGTTCAAAGATGTATAATTTATGTAAAAAGTATTTGTCTGTACCTGATAAACTTTCAACTTGCAACTGAACAGTTGATACTTCATGATTTACTTCATGCAGGGCTGAACAGTGAACATTACTTCATGCAGGGCTGAACAGTGACTATGTAGACAGCTGCTATAGCCTGGGAAATCATAGCTAGACAACCCTGTAGGTAAAGTAAACAGATTCCCTCTAACTACATGAACCTCACAAAGGCTTGACTGGTGGTCAATTTTGATCCTCCTACTTGAATTCTGCACACATTAAAAATAATGTGTACAGAATGTAAGTAGGAGGATCTATACTAGGCACTATATATACTTAAAATAATAGAAGCAACGCACTATCTCCATTTGCTTGTTAGCAGTCATGGCTTTCTTTGTCAGCAAAGAGTTTGCTGATGCAAGTGATTTCATTCAATTTCTGATGCAAGTA
>NW_003547530.1:0-2302 GCF_000090795.2 Amphimedon queenslandica | reverse complement strand
TGTCACTCAGAAGACATTCCCATTCCCCAATGATACGGAAAATCTCACATGCATTGAAGTCCACCTATTGGAAGGTTTCGAGAATGCTGCTACAACATTTGGTTTATCAGCACTAGCAGTTGCTATCATAACATGGATACTACTGACATGCAGTAAAGGAGATAGAGCTAGAAAGCGAACCTCAGGTCGTCTGCTCTGTATTCCAGTCATCATGCTCTTTCAAGTCATTGGCCTCTTTGTCCCTCGCATCATTTTCCTGTACTACCTTTCCCATGTTGTAGTATCAGCTGACAGGAATTTGCTCTGGAGATATGAGTCAATTATTCATGCACCCATTCCTGCTGTCACTAATGAAGAGTCCCTGTTTGCTGGTATTGCAATACTTGATGCTGTTAGTTTAACCATGCTCACTCCTTGGCTCTGCTTTGAGAAAATCGATCCAGAAGAGGAAGATGCTGCTACAAGCCCAAGACTCAAATCAACCAATCAAACATTTGAAATGGCCTGATGATACCCAAGCAGTCAAGCCTTCAAAAACAATAATTATTTGAGCTAAAATTGCCACAAACAAACAGTCTATTCTTTAGTTTATTATGTAGCTAGAGCTGTAGAACAAACAATTATGTTGTGTGTAACTTTTAAGGTCTAGTATTTTTTGCTAAAATAATAAAATTTTTGTGGTTGCATTCCTGACCTGCCCTTATACAGTACCAAGGGACATTACACTCAAAGAATGTGGATAGCCTTTAGCATTTACTATACATGTAAAGTGTAAACAAGCTTAATATTCAGTTAACTTTTCTTGATGTCACTGATTAAAGAAGAAAAAACAGAATAAAAAGATTAAATGGAAAGTCAAAGTTTCTCTAGCACCTATATAATGTAAAAGAGACATAATTTAACAAGATGAGTATAGCATGCATATACAGTATACTTCACTGCATTTTCTTACCTTCAATGGTCACAGTGAATAATATTAACCTTACAGGCTTACTTTAGCTATGGTAGGTCTTTGATCTCTATACGGGTTGGTGCATTTCTCTGCTAGTTCCTCTAGTCTCTCACCATCACTCCTGGACCAACATGATAAATAAAACTCAACTGTCTCATCACATTCATCAAGAAAACTTATCTAAAAGAGAGAGAAGAGGAAGAATAGTGTCAAATGCATTTTGTTGCATTAGGTGTGTAGGAGAAGCCATGTTTGGTTGTCATTGGAGTATTATTAGGTTAAATTGAACTAACAATATCAGTGTCTGATCCTTTGGGGCTATGTAATGCCAAACATCCAAACACCAGCTCAATTATCACCTGAAAGAGAGCAGACACACAAAAAGTAAGATAATAAAAATTGCATCATTAAATGTGCATAAATGCGGCAAAGGGGATCAAGAAAAAAATGAGAAGATCACATTGTCTGCTTTGTATCTCACTGATCTCAGTCATTATAACTTTTAAAGTTTATTTGGTCTGGTTGCCCCAGCCAGGTATTATTACAAAAACAGAAAATTCAAATTGGCTTTTTTTCATAGCAGGTCCCAAACCTCCGGCTGCTGTGACTAATGAAGAGTCTCTGCTAACTCTTTGCTGGTATTGCAATACTTCAGTGATGCTGTTATAGTTTAGGGCCGGTCCAGTAGTGAAACTATGAATCTTATTTGAGTGTATATATAAATATAAGGTCTTTAAAAACAAACAAGCCATTCCATTGTCAATTGTTAGCAGTCATGGCTTTCTTTGTCAGTGATAAGTTTGCTGATGCAAGTAATTTTATTCAATTTCTGATGCAAGTAGTTGTTGTCATTATGATCCCCAGTCTCACTGCGATCCTCCTCATAATACTGGCACCAATATTTGCCTGCTGTTGCTGTATTGGTCAGAGAGCTGCAGGCCTCCACAAGAGGGTTATAGGAGTTGCACAGCACATCTTCTGCTTCCTGGAAAAGAAAGGCTCCAACTTTGTCCTATTTGGATACAAAGCTCCAGTCTGCTATACTTACTACCTTCTCTTTGTTGCATTCATTATATGCATACATAGCTTCTTCACGTTCTGGGACAGTGCTTTGCACAATTCCACAAATACCATCATCAATAGCTGGGACCCGATCTATCGCTACCTCTACTGTCTTGACATCTTTAATGTCACTCAGAAAACATTCCCATTCCCCAATGATACGGAAAATCTCACATGCATTGAAGTCCACCTATTGGAAGGTTTCGAGAATGCAGCTACAACATTTGGTTTATCAGCACTAGCAGTTGCTATCATAACATGGATGCTACTGACATGCAGTAAAGGGGA
>NW_003547529.1:14983-17150 GCF_000090795.2 Amphimedon queenslandica | reverse complement strand
TTATTCAACATACCTGCTTCCTTCCTTTCCTCTTACCTTTTTCTCTTCCTTGTGGCTGGAGATGTATTCTGCTTCATTTAGCAAAGAAGTTGCAGCCATTTCTAATTAACTAAATTGAGCCCCACCCATTCCAGTAGCCCTACGCCCACGCATCTGATTGAACAACTTAAAATAAAAAGTAAAATAAAATCAAGAGTATTAATGTACTCTTGATGACAAAAACAACAACAATAATAATAATAATAATAAAATTAAAACTCAAAGGCAAGTTAGTGATAAGAAGCTTCAACTAGCTTAGTAGCTATTAGTTTAAATGGTTCTATTCTGTTTAATACATTAATCAGTTCAGTTAGTAATTCAGGTTGTGTACTGATTGTAGACATTAGTGATATCATTAGACCTGTACTCTTCTCTTCCTCTGTCTTGCTACTTCCTTCAGTAGCATTCTTATAACAATCGAATGTGATGAGACCTTCACTAAATAATTCAGGAGCAACTGCCAGTCTATTAGAAGAGACTGATAACAATTTTGATAGTGTACCAAACTGTTTCCTAAAAGCTTTTACTGCTAGTTGAGGATCAAGTGATGTTTGCTGGATCTGTTGATCTATTAAGTGTATTATTATAATCAAGTAATACATGTACATGAAAATGAAGCTAAATCAAATAAAATATTTAAATCAAATTTACCTTCTGGTCGTACATTTTCCATTGAAGTGACAGCAACAAGTGATGGAACAACTAATAATAATTATAATTACAATAATAATAATAATAATAATAAGAAATAAGAAATATAATTACCAGATAAAGGACTGGTTGATAATAAATCATTCTTTGATACTTTAATATTCCATGGAACAGTAGATGTAACAGATGGTGTCTTTATACCATCAATAGATAAAGTATGGGATATCTTGTTAGTAGCATCAATTTCATCAGGTTCTACTGATACTTGAATGTATGGAGGCTCAGCACTTGAACTGCTATAATCAACAACACTGCTTTTACTTATCTAAGTAAGTGATGAACATAATGTAATGCATTTATTAATACGAACTCACCAGTGGAGGATTGAATGGACTTATCTTCCAACCATCAATTGTATCTAAAGGAAAGTCTTTCACTTCAAGTGGCTTGTCATTAGAAAATTGAAATTGAAAGCTTGATATCTGAGTACCCAGTAATGACTGTATGCCAATGCTGTCTTCCTTTATCAACTATAATAATAATAATAAATGTATCATTATGGTTACATTATATGTAGTGTTACCTTTTTTAAATGACCCAAATTTTGAATTGCAGCTAGACTAATCATTGCCTTGTCAGTAAAACTTTTTTTATAAATTAAAGCAAGACACTTCATGGCAGGAGCTGCAAGTTTAAATGATAATCACAGCATTTTATGAATATAAAAAGTACAGTACCTCTAGTAAAGGCTCTTATAGCATATCCTGCTACTCCAACAAGAGCAACGCCCATCACAATAGCAACCAGTGAGAAACTCTTCAATTCTATAGTACCAGTCTGAGACTCAGCTGAGAATGATCCTCCTGGTAACAACTCAAACTTAAAAGGGCCGCACTGTTTACCAGGTTGAACCTCAGCTACTACAAAGCTCAGATACTCACTCTGAGATTCAGAGCTCAAATGAGCACAATGTACTAGCTGTACAGTCACTGGTTTATCCAGTTCAGGAACAGTAGGAGACACAGATATGTAACACACACTACTGATCAGATGTGTGCCTCCAGGGAACTCGAAATCTCCTCCCCATAGACCTTGAGCAGCAGCTTCATAGACAGTGCTATCCACTGGAGAGAAGAGTCCATCAGGTAGAGAGAGGCTAAGACCACATTCATCCAACTCTAACTCATGACTACTGTTAGCATTAAAGAGACACACCTTCTTACCCAATGTTACCATACCATCAAATGGTAATTCTATAAAATAACAGATTATAAATACTTAAACAATAGACTACACTGACCTGCTTTAGTCCAGTAGTCACATTGAATACTCTTAGTATCAGCTGAAATATCTTTCATTGACTGCAACTCTTCCTTTAGTTGTGATTTCTCTTTCATCAGTTTAGCTATCAGTATATCTTTATCAGAAATTTCATTTTTAAACTTCTCATTATCTAAAACAATGAAATAATACAAGT
>NW_003547529.1:12845-14329 GCF_000090795.2 Amphimedon queenslandica | reverse complement strand
TACAATACAAAATAGTTCACTTCTTACCTAGTTCTATTAACATTGTGATATTAGGATCAGTGATATAGTTAGAAAATGCTTCCATGTATCCTCTTCCTACATCTTTCCATTCAATTGCTCCTCTCCCACCCACTACCACCAACCACACACAGTCTGGACTCATCATTATTGATGATAAGGAATGACCCTGTCTACCAGTAACAGATTCGGGTAGAACAATCTGTTGAAATAATACATGTATGGTAATATTTTATCATGTAAACAGTATTTACAATATGTTACAAATATTCAAGGGAATATACATGTACATGCATTAGGTACATGTACTGTACATGCACACAGTGAGTATTTCTAAGGTATTAATACAATACAATACATTAACATGACAACTACTGTACAATCACTGTATCACACACATGTACACTCTAAACTAATAACATTATACACATACCTTACTCCACTGGTACTGACTAGCTCAGTAACAAACTATCATTTACTAGTTGATCATCATTACCCTCTCCACCTATCATTACTAGTGTAGGTGAGTCACTGATGATACTAGTAATAGCATGTTTATGTCTCTCCACAGGCCACTGTATACTAGCAGGTACTACTGGTCCCTTAACACTCTCCCAGTGCTAGATAAAATGAATTAATCAATATTATAAAATGTATTACCGTATAGCGGGAAATTTTGGAGGAAATTAAATTTGGCAAATATGGCGTTTCAATTTTTAAACTAAAAGCTAATCACCAAAATTTAGCTTTTTGTCAAATTTTTGTCCTTCCAAAATTTCCCACTATATGTAATGCATGTATAAACATGATTGATCCATGCAATAAATACATCCCATACAGTAATAGGATAACTTACTATTGTAGTATCAGACTCCAGTTGACATGTATAGACTGTATTAACATCTATATCACTTCTACCATCATCACTAGGCACTACTCCACCAAACATGACAGCTTTATTATTAGTAATCTTTTGAATAGCAAAGACACTAGTAGGAGGACAACACTGACCACTAATAGTTGGAATAATCCATTGTCCTAAATAGAAATAGATAGTATAATTAGAATTATTAAGTATGACACTGCAAATGCCAAATATTTCCATATAGCTAGAAAATTTGGTGGAGTAAAACTTTGGCAAATTGAGGTCCATTTGCCAAATTTTTAGTCTCCAATTTGATAAGGCTCCATTGAAGCATACACAGAGTTAAAATTTTGCCAAAGTTTTAACCTCCAAACCTCTTCTAAAGTCAATTCGCCAAATTTTCTAGCTATACGGTATGTACATACACGTATACATAGCATAAAATAATGACTATAAATTAATTTTAATGAGTGAAAAACGACCAATTTAAATTTGTCATTTTGTTCCACTTAGCACAAATACATGTTAGTTATGGCTCAATATGACAACATTTGACAATATCATTCATAAATGGAGTAAAATGATTATTAGAGTTCAGTAA
>NW_003547529.1:7257-11636 GCF_000090795.2 Amphimedon queenslandica | reverse complement strand
TTAAAAGGTGCTTTTAAAATTCCTTAAGAAACAGCTCATATTATGATTCTGAATACTTTTGCTAAATAATAAAAAAAACAATAGTTAAATTGATGTCTTTACTCAATTACTGGAAGTGTTCCACCCTATGTTTATGTTCCTTAATAGTTTGTCTATTTCTTCCTTCTTTCCTTTCTTCTCTTTGTCCTTTCCTCCTCTCTCTCTCTCTTCCCTCACTCCTCTTGTTCTTTACTTCATCTTTTGTCTCTCACTCCATCTCTCACTACTTCCCTCCCTCTCTCCATTTCTTGATAGGGAGAGGTTTGGTCATGAGGAGATAGGAGCTGAAAATGGAAAGAAGGAGAATCGCACAGCAACTGGTGAATTATTTAAATTCAGTGCATTCCTTGATGTACGTATGTCACTACCTTACTACTTATCATTGTTTTGTATTTGAAACTGAAATGTGTAAGCATATCCACTTAAAGTTAGCATTTTTCCTTATATTGAGATTTTTTATAAATTCCTATGATTAAAGTACCTCAATAAGTACCTTATTTTCAATTTTAATCTACATGTAGTTCATGATTTTTTATTGAAAATTGTTATAGAAAAGTCTGTTATTATTATTTGCATATTCTTGAGCTTATTTTGACTGATAGGATAACATTTTTTGCAAATGAATCATTAAATTTTGCAGAATTGGCTTTTTTATTTATTGGGCTATAGTAGTATTTTATTTATGCATAATAAATATTTTCTTGCATATTATTCTTATAGCGATACAATACCAGTGATATATACATGGTTGGTGACATGCCTCTGAGTATGCAGGAGGAATGGTCTATTCCTAGTTTCTTAATATGTGGTGGCTACACTGAGAACCTTGCATTTATAAATGTATGGTAAGTATGAGCACCTTTACATACACACACTCTTTCTTTTCTTTTTAATTATTTTTATCTTGATAGTCATTTCCAAATTATCATAATTTATTATTTTTAAATGTCTTGATTTCATTTATTGTTATCTTTATCTTCTCTCTCTGTAGGTTCAGCAGTGGTGGTACTAAGTCAGTCCTTCACACTGATAGTATGGAGAACTTTCATTGTGTTGTCTCCGGGCATAAAGTTTTTGTCATGTTTGAGCCTCTTTATTCTGAAGCCATTGGACCAGAACACAAGAACCTAGGATACTATCACATTGATGTTGGCACGTAAGAGAAATACTTTTGATAAGGCTTTGAAGCACACTATAAAATAGTCACTGCAATGTAAAAATTTCCTGCAGCATAATTGCTGTTCTGTTGGTCTTAATAATAATATTATTTACTTACCTAAAAATAAACTTTCTGTTTACACAAGGGCATCTGTTTTCCAGACGTTGACCTGCTTCCAATCAAACTTGGATTGTTAATGAATTTTTTCAAAATTTGGCCAACAACCATTAGTAATTTAGTACTGGGTATTACGTTAAAATTGAAAGAGTTCTTTATTTTTATAATTTTTAAACATAAAAAAGTTTGATCAGATTTCAATCAAATTAAATTTTTTTAACAATTTTTAATTTTGCTCAAAAATTAGACAAAATACCATGAATTATAGTATGGGGACTTTTATCAAGAATGCCTTCGAGATTATTATTTTTAAAATAATTTTTTCTGATGTATATTCACCTTCTTACATTGTTTAGAAAGTTTACACTAATTCAAGCAAGTTTGGATCTTTTACGAATTTTAAAGCTGCTAAAAATCAGGTAAATGACCCTGTACTACAGTACAGGGTTTTCAGCCAAAGTTTTTAAAAACAGATTGGAAAGAATTCTCTATTTTTATAATTTTTTAATGCATATATGTGTTTTTATGTTGCGTAGGTGGTTTAAGTTAATTCCGAGCAAATTTGGTTTTTTTATAAATTTTTTAATTTGCTCAAAAATTCTGCTTCAGCCTATTTTCATTGAAAATGGCTAGGAGAGAATTTTTCATTTTACATTTTTTCTGATGCATATACCAGGGTACATGTTTTATGTAGTTTAGTAAGTTTAAGTTGATTCCAAGTAAATAAAAATTTTTAAATTTGCTCAAAGTATAGGGCAAGGTTTTGGACTCAATTTTGACAAAAACTTGTAGGAGATAATTCTACATTTTAATAATTTTTCTGATACATTTACATGTTCTAATGCTTAACTACATGTATGTATGTATGAGATTCTGTTGCCATGACCACTGAATGATTTGTTACTTTATTTTTTAGACAATTTCAGCAAGGATACTGAACTATTTCAAAAACAAGCAGTCCAAATGAGGTGAAAATATAGGAACAAAATTATAAGGTAATTTTAAAGTTACAATGAAAGTATTACACACATAAAGGACCCTATAACATTGTGAGTCTTGGTGCAAGCTGTGTACATTATTTTATTTTTTGATGCATATTGACGTCCTTATGTTGTGTAGAAAGTTTGAGCTAATTCCGACTTCAATTTTTCAAATTACGGCCATTTTATAAAAATGTTAAAATTCTGAAAAATACCCATGTTTTTTCCAAAAATGGCTCCAAAATCATCAATTTTTTTTTTAATTATTTGATACACATTGATTTCCTCATGCTGTGTAGAAAGTTTGAGGTAATTACAACTTAAATTTTTCAAGTTATGGTCATTATAAGAAAACACTAAAATTCTGAAAAGTACCCAACGCTATAGCCCATAGTTTTTCAAGAAAATTGGTCCTAGATCAACTCAAATTTTTTTTACATTTTCTGCTGCATATTGATGTCCTTATACATGTATATGCTGTGTAGAAAGCTTGAACTGATTCCGACTTCAATTTTTAAAGTTACGGCCATTTTAAGAAAACGCAAAAATTTTGAAAAGTATCCAAAGCTATATCCCATGGTTTTTTTTCAAAAAGTGGCTCCGAAATGACCCCAAAATTTTCTGATACATATTGATGTCCTTATGCTGTGTAGAAAGTTTGAGCTGATTCTGTCTTCAATTTTTCCAGTTATGGCCATTTTAAGAAAACGCCAAAATTTAGAAAAGTACCCAAGGCTATAGCCCATGGTTTTTTTCAAAAAATGGCTCCGAAATTGCCCCAAATTTTTATTACATTTTCTAATACATATTGATGTCCTTATGCTGTGTAGAAAGTTTGAGCTGATTCTGACTTCAATTTTTCAAGTTACGGCCATGTAAAAAACACCAAATTTTGAAAAGTACCCAAGGATATAATAGCTAGCCCATGTTTTTTTTTCAAAAAATGGCTCCGAAATCACCCCAAATTTTTATTGCATTTTCTGATACATATTGATGTCCTTATGCTGTGTAGAAAGTTTGAGCTGATTCTGACTTCAATTTTTCCAGTTACGGCCATTTTAAGAAAACGCTAAAATTTAGAAAAGTACCCAAGGCTATAGCCCATGTTCTTTTCCACAAAATGGCTCTAAAATCAATCCAAATTTTTATTACATTTTTTGATACGTATTGATGTCCTTATGCTGTGTAGAAAGTTTAAGCTGATTCCGACTTCAATTTTTCAAGTTACGGCCATTTTAAGAAAACGCCAAAATTTTGAAAAGTACCCAAGGCTATAGCCCATATTTTTTTTCAAAAAATGGCTCCGAAATCACCCCAAATTTTTATTACATTTTCTGATACATATTGATGTCTTCATGCTGTGTAGAAAGTTTGAGCTGATTCTGACTTCAATTTTTCAAGTTACAGCCATTTAAAAAAACACCAAAATTTTGAAAAATAGAGATAAAGAGAATGCAGTTACTAGTTCTGATCTGATATTATACTTTATTGTTTTGTGGTTTGTAGGTAGTTAAAGAGACCAGATGGATCTATACATGCTGAAGATGTCAAGAATGTTCCCTGAGCCATTTTTGACGAAATACAATGTATTGTATTAGTGTTGGGGCATTTGCCATCCCTTGAACTTAATTCATTGATCACTGATTTGCCCAGTTTATCACAGTTCATACACTGATATCTGTTATATTAGTATTTTTATAAGCAACTGGCTTGTGTCGCATCATTTTGTTGATGGTACTTTAAAATTAGTCTGGGCCCCAGCCCCTTCGCTTTGAGAGGAAGGGTCTGGTATCACTAGCATCACCCACTCGTTCTGGTGGAATGCGGAAATGACTTATTATGACAATGTACTAGAGTAGAATTATTATTATTCATAGTGTTACAACAATAATAATGAATACTGATAAGTGTTAAATGGCACGTGTAGTCTTGATGGAGTCTTTCTTCCTACTGTCTTGGCTGTGGAAGCCCTAATGTACCAGCATATAATCGCCGTAAACTCTCAAGTAAAGTTAGTGGAGATGTTAAAGATGCTTGGAAGCATAAACAGCCATATTTTAGCTTGGAAGCATAAACAGCCATAT
>NW_003547529.1:5443-7079 GCF_000090795.2 Amphimedon queenslandica | reverse complement strand
AGGCGTAACACGCCTCCTCATCTAATTTTTCACCCGCTTTCCAATCCATGTGTTTGTATATCTATGATCAAGAGTGGATAAGGAGGAGGGGAGAGTGTCTAACTGCCCTATGCTGCTAGTGATATGTGCGCGTAGAAGTCTTTCACAGTTTGTTTAGCACCTTCTTTGACCTGTTTAAACATCAACAGCCATGATAGTAAATGGGTGTGTTTTTAATAACCTATACGGTGCACCCACCCACACGTGTAGTCACGATGTTTCAAGAGGAAGAGTCAGAACTACAGCACAATCCAGATTGAGAGCATCTAATCTTGATGAGCGCCATGCCACTACACCTAAGCGCCCTAAAGCATCAAGAAAGAGGACATGGAGCCAAGAGTCAGAAGCCTCTGCTCCAGTGAACTCAGATCTGTAATACTTCGTTTTTAAGATCAACAGCAGTTAACAGCAGCAGCATGTCTCAAAAGTACATGTACCACATATTCTTTCACTTCTATTATTATCCTTACTCTTGATGTTGTGGGTCCCAAGGGACCAGACTAAAGGAGGATGATCATTGATCAAGAGCTTTTTCATGTGTCAATAACAAACATGGTTTGTGTGCTTGTAAACTACAAATCTCTTCAGAGTGGTACAAAGTGACTGGTACAACAAGGTGAGGTCAAATTCTGCTTCCAAGGTCTCTGGTCCTAGTGGTCCAGGCTCTTGCTGCTCAGTTCAGCAGCCATTTTTATATTACAGTTAACTTAAGTACACGCCCAACTATGGCTTCAGTGCAGTTATCACTTATTGTGCTAAATAAGGTATGCGGGAATGTACAAATAATAACCATGAAACTTCTACGCGCACATATCACTAGCAGCATAGGGCAGTTAGACACTCTCCCCTCCTCCTTATCCACTCTTGATAACATAAAGCCACAAATAAAATAGCTTGACAAATAATGCTTAATAGTAAATAGCATGTACATAATGTGACAGGTGAGTGTGTGTGTGTAAAATAATAGTTTAATTACCACAAGTTACATAAACATTGCTTGTTCCATGTGATTGCAAGTTGTGTATAAAAAGTATTGTAGTCATAGTTCATTGTGAACTCTCCATTGCTAGTTCCCATTCTTCTAGTATCATAGCAGAAGCATCAGCTACTGGCCCTCCAACATTAGTCAGAGCAGACAAAAACTTGTTAATCCTCTTCTCTACTTCAGATTGAGTGCGTATGAAATTAATGCCAGAGAGAAATGATCCAATTATTTTATCGTAAGTTGGGGATTTATGGACGTCTTGTGGTATGATACCAACTTGAAGGAGCTCATTAGAGATACTTTTCAGAGAGAGATCAAAAACATCATTCAAGTCAACCTGGTGCTGAGTCAGAACTTGCTTGATGGTTTTCTTCATAGTCTTACTATCAATACCTATTATAACACAGTTTATACTGACTATATATTAGATATGCCTTGTACCATACAGCTGGAAATATTTTGCGGGGAATTAAATTTTGCGAGTTTGCGGATCCATTTAAAGCACAAAATTTAAATCCGCAAAATAATAAAATTCATGCATGACCACAGTAGATAATGCTACAATAACTGTCAAAACTGCAAATATTTAATCCGCAAACCAGGTTATTTTTA
>NW_003547529.1:0-2530 GCF_000090795.2 Amphimedon queenslandica | reverse complement strand
CATGTACATGCATTAGCTACATGTACTGTACATGCACACAGTGAGTATTTCTAAGGTATTAATACAATACAATACATTAACATGACAACTACTCTACAATCACTGTATCACACACATGTACACTCTAAACTAATAACATTATACACATACCTTACTCCACTGGTACTGACTAGTATTCAGTAACCAACTATCATTTACTAGTTGACCATCTTTACCCTCTCCACCTATCATTACTAGTGTAGGTGCGTCACTGATGATACTAGTAATAGCATGAGAGTCTCTCTCCTCAGGCCACTGTACACTAGCAGGTACTACTGGTCCCTTAACACTCTCCCAGTGCTAGATAAAATGAATTAATCAATATTATAAAATGTATTAATGCATGTACACTGTTCTATTATACTTAAGAGTTTGTCCATTTAATTATAAAATAATTATGTTAATACTAGTGATAATTGTACAATTTCTATTAAAATAAATTATTAAATCAAATCTACATGTAAAACTCATTTAAATACATTTTTCAAATTACAAGCTATACCCGTATGTACATGTATTAATGTCCAAACATGATTGATCCATGCAATAAATACATCCCATACAGTAATAAGATAACTTACTATTGTAGTATCAGACTCCAGTTGACATGTATAGACTGTATTAACCATTATATCACTTCTACCATCATCCCTAGACACTCTTCCACCAAACATGACAGCTTTATTATTAGTAATCTTTTCAATAGCAAAGGCAGCAGTAGGAGGACAACACTGACCACTAATAGTTGGAATAATCCATTGTCCTAAATAGAAATAGATAGTATAATTACAATTAATAAGTATGACACGGCAAATATCATGTACATACATGTATACATGTATAACAATGGCTGTAATGGCTGCAAATTAATTTTGATGATTGGCAGTTTGGGGGGAATGACCAATTTAAATTTGTCATTTTGTTCCACTTAGCACAGATACATGTCAGTTATGGCTCAATATGACAACATTTGACAATATCATTCATAAATGGAGTAAAATGATTATTAGAGTTCAGTAAACTAAATCAATGAATCAAATGACAAACAACCAGACTACCTAGTCCCTCACCCACTTAAAGCATTGGTGAGGGACGTTAATCAATAAATTTAATTAGACCATGTGGACAAATTATTAATAGGTGGAGTAGGATGCATCCATGCTTGAAGGCTTCATTTTCAATTTTGTATTTTTACTTTTATGTAGCTGATGTAACTCAAAATTAGTTAGTCAAATCAACTGTCTCTTCATACAATGATGGCTCATGCTCACTCCTTCAATGTTTACATGCACCTACTTAATATGCAAATGGTAACAAAAATAATGATTGAAAAAATATTTCATCACAAGCAGAGTATAGATTGTTAATATATGTATTAATTAATAAATACTTACTTGTTGATAAATTTAATAAATTCTGTTCATTAGTACGAATACGACCAGTACCTAACTGAATATACTGATACTGTGATTGGTATGTAGTGGGTGTAGAACCAAACCCTCCTATCATAAATAGGTATTCTGTACCCATACACTCCATACACACCATACCACCATACCCTCTCTTCATTACAGCATCACTGGTTGGTATTATATTACTCCATTCATATGTTAGACTGTTAAATGAGTTCACGTCATTATGAAAACACATTTCATCTCCACAGACGCCGCCAAAATAGAAGATGTCATTGTTTCTAGTAGTACAGGAGTATCCTATAGCTCCTAGAGGAGGTGACGCTCCTCTGGTCACGTGAGAGGACCAACCACCAGTCCTAAACTCCAGTCTATCAATGGTGGACAACAATTTCCTCTTTTGTGGGGAATCATGAACAAAAGGTAAGTCAGGCCTATACCCTCCCCACAGGAACACTGATTCTCCTACTACAGGAGCTGAGTGATGAGCTATCCCTCCCAGTTGATAGATACCTGTAAAATACAAACATGATGAGAAAGAGGAGGAAGAAAACAGAAACTCACCTTTAGACATTGTTTGTCAAGAATGTTAATTAACTAGCCACACCCATAATAACAATATTCATTACTCATAATCACCCACACCCATATCACCTTCTAAATTAAATCCAATCACTGCCAACATTATAACAATAAGTACAGTAATTATTAGTTGGTTGTATGTCAAGGAATACATCAGGTTAAAACATGTCTTCTTTGCTTGCTGATGAGGTGATGGTCCTGCTATTGAATGCATTGGAATATATTCTTCTTAGTGAGTTAGTGGTGAGTCCAATTAATAATAATTGGTAGTTGGTACTCTCTTGGTGATTATGATAAAAGGTACTTGAGCTAGTACTTACAAGAAATGTACTCACAAACTAACCCTCAGGTATAATAGTAATACAAGATATTACAATCAAAACAATTCAAGTTTTATTATTATTATTATTAATGTTAATGCATTATAGCAAACATGACAAACAATATCTTAACTGGAATTATTAGAGATTTTATATTACATGAGAGTTTTGTAGTCA
>NW_003547528.1:8106-17171 GCF_000090795.2 Amphimedon queenslandica | reverse complement strand
AAAGAGATGGGTCATATTGAGAGTGATTTGAGATCCATTCTTAAAAAACCATGGGCCAATTTCTTTAAAAGGCTATAACTTGAAAAGTATTCATCAGAATCAGCTCAAACTTTGTACATAGCATATCTACATCAATATGTATCAGAAAATGTAAAAAATTGGGGTAATTTTGGAGCCATTTTTCAGAAAAAACCATGGCTATAGCCTTGGGTATTTTTCAAAAATTGGCCGTTTCCTTTAAATGGCCATAACTCAAAAATTTCTTGTCAGAAACAGCTCAAATTTTCTACACAGTATAAGGACATCAATATGTATCAAAAAATGTAATAAAAATTTGGGGTGATTTCAGAGCCATTTTTCGGAAAAAACCATGGGCTATAGCCTCGGATATTTTTCAAAAATTGGCCGTCTTCTTTAAAATGGCCATAACTCTAAAATTCCTTTTCGGAATCAACTCAAACTTTCTACATAGCATAAGGGCATCAATATCTACAGGAGCATATTCTATATTCTTCATATACAACGGCTAGCCACAATAACAATAATACAAGTAGACTGTACTCTACACTTACCCATCTCTCAAAGAACTGCCATGTCCTTGCATTAAGAGAGTAGAGTGGCCAGTTGGGGAGGTCTGTAGGAGGAGCTACACTCAAATACCCCAACAGGACAGAGAATACGCCTATAACTATCACTACATGAACTGTCTTTATCTTCTGGCGGACATTCTGTATTACTTCATTCAATTTTATTTGCTGTGCTGGAGCAGAAGTTGGTTTTGGAAGCTCCTTGACAGCTGTCTCGGTCTTCATCGTTAGGCTCCTGAAACAAACTGTATCGAGCACGAAATGATCCTCTCTTAGCCTCTTTCTTCTCTTTTTCTCTTTGTTTATCCTCTTCTCTTGTCGCAATAGACACAATGCACACAAAGGAGCCCGCATAAAGGGCGGGGCTGGCCACACGTGATTGTAGTATACGGACTCCGTAAAATTATTTTGTTACGTAAAACACGTGCTCACCTAACTGAAGGCTCAAATCAAGATTCATCACTGATTGATGTGTTCATGTAGAACGTAGTGTATTAATGTCAGTATTTTACAGATGAGATTTTGAAATTCATTTATTGCCCCCTACGAGGTGAGTTTACATCAAATATAGATACAGTGATTGCTTTGTTCTTTGTATTGTGTATTTTATGATTAAGTAAACTTAATATAGTTTGTAGGTGGAAGTAATGTTTATAATAATTAATGCACATAAAGCTTTAACATATATTGTACTACATTTTAATTATTATTGTTATCACTTTTATGCATCAGTTTTGGATCGGAGTAAATTAAACAATCACCATCATCATAGTCTATTTATGATTTATCCTAATGTTATCTTGCATGGTAGGAATGTTGTTGCAGCATTGGGAAATTTCATAATTTGTTAGTTTAGATAATCTTTCATAAACTACGCTAAACAATGAATACTTTAATGTGACTACAATTATATTTACTGACAAAACTAAATAGTGAGACATTATTATACAATGATGAATAAAACTGGAATAAGATACTACAAAGCTAACTGAACTATTAACGTGGAGAGCTAAGTTGTTATTCAAATATTGCTAGGCAAACATTGACTCAATTACTAATGTTTATCATCTCAGTTTCTTCTGCTTCATTCAACAGCTTGTACGACTTGCTTTTCTTTCTTAAGTGTCGACTTAGACAACAATCCATTAGGCAAAAGAGCAACAAATACCCAAGGACAATTGATATCGTATGCCACACAAAACATGAGACCAGGAACATCACATTATTCATTGTGTCCGTCCAGTGTATAGCACCATGGACCACTATGCCAGTCTCAAACAGCCATGTCCCCTGTAGCAAGAGGCTTACAGAAAATCCGGTGTTGATTAGGAAATTGCTGGCATTCAACGACCTGAGGCCAGCAAATATGGCACTTCCAAGACTTATATTTGAGAGAAACCAGTGGAGAATCAGTTCAACACTTCCCCTCATGCCATCTTTGGTGTGAAAGTAGAAGATGAGGAATTCCGTAAAGAAAGGAAAAATAAGAAAAATCTGTGCTGCATGTTTCGGGAACTCAATCTTCATCGAGAGGAGGTCGACGATGCCAGCGAGCGTAAATGCAGAGTAGAGTGTGATGTGATGAACCTTTGCTATATTCTTTATCAGCTCATGATCCGGGCTTGTTGAGTTATACATAGAGAAAGGTGAGAATATAATGTGGCGATTATGTTCATCATCTTTGACAACAAGGAAAGCCTCAGAAAGGACACCAAGAAAAGGGAGGACCACTTTAAGTATTGGCTCCACTGGTATCTTTGTTAATACAGGTAGGGGTATGTATGACTTGTATCTAAGGTTCTCTTTTTTGTAGATACCTTCTTGTTTTATAGGTAGCTTATGCTTCCCGCTTAGATAGACCAGGATAGAGTTTATGCTCCACCACACGCCGTAAATGAAGAAGAAGAAACCAGAGAGTATGTGACCATCAGTTGTTCCCTCTGACATGATTATTTGGAGTAAACACTGCAGCAGCTGCACTGCACTCAAGTTTTTATTCAAATCTAGCGTAAATGGGCGTGGCTTATAATTAATTTCCGCGCGGGAAATGATAATTTATTTAAATCATCATGAGATGATGACTTCCATAAGATTTTGATCAATTTGATTAAAAAACTGATTTGATATTAAGAAATAGGACGGAAACAAAACTGCAAAAAACTAGATCTAGAACTACATAGGGAGGGGGAGCAAATGAGTAATTATTTAATTTATTCAAAAATAAATCTTAAAGATCAGAGCAAAAGTTTGTTCAGAAATAATAGTAGGAGCTAAGCTGCCTTGGCTGTGCAGGAAAAGTAAAAACATTCCTGATTGAGGTACGAATCATTCCATTTCCTTCAGGAGTAAAGACACTGACACCCCTGGCCGTTCCATGGCCCAAAAACTTGCTAAACAGATCACAATTTATGATCAGAAATCCATCATTGGTTTCCAATCGAGCAGGTGAACCAGATGTGTACCGGATCACAAGTGGCTTACGATGGATGCGAAGTGGAATGCTGTAAAAGCCATACACTATCGCATCATTGGTTCCAATGGGTTTTCCCTCTGATCCTCCGTAAGTCCCAAAAAGTTTCTGCTCCCTTTTGAAAGAGACTGCAAAGCCACCATCCCTGTTCTCGTAACATTTAGAGTAAGGTCTTCCGGTGAGTATGAATGTGTTGAATGTGACTTGATACTCAATTTTAGGTGAAAGCTGAAATGGGATCAACATTGCATCCTCTGTCTCTCGCACTCCCAAATCATTCGGTTCTGTATCAGTAAAATCGACACCATACTTGTCTTTAAAGAACTTCATTGCATCATTAGTGACCTTCTCAATCTGGGCCTGTGAGAGTTTCAGCACATCGGTAAAGAAGGAGAAGTCTGGAGTGGGAGCAGTCTCAGACGCAGGGACGACATTTTCAGCAATTGAAACAAACTGGATGTGAAACCAATTGTTAGGGCACCTCCCTCTTGGCCTGAATGGCCTTGCTGCTGCTGCAGTCAGAGCAATCATGCAAAGAAGAGAAAGCAGAAGAGACATCAATGGAGCTTTCATGATTAATTCTGGCAGGACTCAGTCAATTGGACAGAGAGTTGCTTGAATTTGAATCAAATTGCTTTAACTTGAATTGCTGAATTGAATTGCAGCAATTTACTGCTTTTATATCAGTCAACTTAACTTGTTAGGTTTTGTGTAGTAAATTATGTACAGACACAACAAAATTTTCTACCATTAACCTTTGTATTTATTTTAATTTGTTTAGACTGATAAATGAGCAAAACAGGAAAAACAAATATTTGTACTTCTGGTAAATATTTACAGTAGAGGGAAGAAACTATTGATGTTTATGGTTAAAATTAATTATGAAGTAAATTATTGTAATAATTGCCTATACTTCAAGAATTTAATTTTTTTGACCGGCGCCTAGATCATTAATTACGCGTAATTATTCAAAGGACGTCGACTAATTAAGGGCGTGGTCATTTGATCTAATTATAATATTCATTGATGATGAGTCAGGAATGGGAATTCCCCTTTCCACGACTTCAAGATGGCTTCCCTCTACTCATAAACAACTTTTTAAAGTTTTAAATTAAAATAAGGACATTTTCTGAGTCTCCCTTGTCCTCTAATTGCTGTAGGCGTGTGCTTTATAACTTCAAATCTGTTACCATGGCGTCACAAGTATGCAGTTTATGTGGAGAGACGGTGACTGGTAATATGCAGGTCCATTTGATGTCAAAATGTCAGGGAGGAGACAGGAACAGTAAGAAATAGACTCAATTGTGTCCTCTCCTTGTTGTACCTGATTATTATATTGTGTATTCACGCATCTATGGTGGGAATTATTGGTTTGTTAATGAAAGGGTGTGGTTGCCTTAATTCAAAATTATTTCTTTATTAATTATAAGTTGTGGACATTGTAATGGGACTTTTGGTGTAAATTTGTGATAGAAATTAATGTTCATGTATGTGTATATAACGTTATAATAAATCTCTCTCTCTCTCTCTCTCTCTCTCTCTCTCTCTCTCTCTTCCTCTCTTTCTCCTCCCCCTCTCTCTCTCCCCCCTCTCTCTCTCCCCCCCTCTCTCTCTCCCCCCCCCTCTCTCTCTCTCTCTCCTCCCCCCCTCTCTCCCCCTCTTTCTCAATCAGGTGAAGATGAAGGTTCTTCTTCTCTTTCTCCCCCTCCCTCTCTCTCCTCTTCAAAAACTGTCAACGTCAGGTTTCTCTTCAAACCACTGACTAACCTCAGCTTCAAGACAGTGACACTATTGAGCTCCTTCAGTGTACGTACATGTACATGTACATACCATTAGTCCATTACATGTACATGTTCATGTGTTACATGTTACATAATAAACTATTAGTAACAATAATTACATATACAGTGTATGTGTGTCTGAGTTACAAATTGACAGATAAATGGACATACATGTATACAGTATTTATGTACATGTACATGTGCCATTACTGTATAGTGGGAATATTTGGTGTATCTTAATATCAGTGATTCCATGGTTGCAGTGTATTGGTGGTTTTTATATGTGGGGGGTTTTGTAGCCATAAAGCAGATCACAATGTACCTGTAACATCCACTGATAACTTGTTAGTCTATAGTGTACACTAGTGTATGTACAGTGTAATGAAACTGTCAATATGTTTATCTACCTATTATTATTATTATTATTATTATTGTTGTTGTTGTTGTTGTTGTTATTTCTGTGAGTACTGTTTCGAACACACACACTGTGTGTACAAATTTACACGAACGTGAAAACAGTCTTAAATCCTAACTCTTTCTCTTCCTCTCCCCCCCTCCCTCTCCCTCCCTCCCTCTCCCTCCCTCCCTCCCTCTCTCTCCAGATTGATCTAATATCCAATGGGATGACCTATACTTCAGACTACACTCAATTACCAGTCGGTGATTATGATGGCCAGCTGATCATTGGGTCCAGTGTCTGCTATGCAGTGAAGAAGTTTGTGATTGATACTAGCGGAGAGACGATACCACTGGAACTGGACCTGAAACAAATGGACACTGATGAGAGTAAGAGGGAGAGGGAGGGAGAGAGAGAGAGAGAGAGAGAGAGAGAGAGAGAGAGAGAGAGAGAGGGAGAGAGAGAGAGGGAGAGAGAGAGAGGGAGTGAGGGAGTGTGAGGGAGAGTATGCATATGTACATGTACATATGCATACAAAGAGATACTCTCTTACCTCTTCAATATGGCTGATTGTTCATGCTTACTCGTGTACATATAATGTACATTTATTTTTGATGAGGGATTTGACTTGAGCTACAGTACATGTATTAAAGTGTACATGTACATGTTCTTAAATTTGAGTTTATTTAAAAAAGTAACAGAATTAGCAGCATTCCATTAAAACATTAAAATTTATGTACGTGTACACAATAATTATGTATGTACATTTATAAATGTCTTCACTCATCTCTCTCCCTCTCTCTCCCCCACAGAATCCAGTGGTTCTTATACTACTGAGGGTAGTACTATACCAGTGACAGACCAGACCATATCAATGACTTTCAACCCCTCCTACACCACTGCTGTCTGTAACAATCCTTTTTGTAAAGTCCACGGGAAAGCTCGAGGCTACACCAACGCATACACGTACGATAGCTATGGCAACGGTGTCTATGACGACGGTAGCTATGGCGACGAGGTCTACGAAGGGGAGGGAGGTCAAAGAAAGGTTCTTCTAGTTTATTATAAATATGGAGAGGGAGAAGAAGGTAAGGAAGAGGAGGGTTCACCTTTTATTAATAATACAGACTTACGGTTTTGTTGGAAAGTTAAAAACTAGTAGATGTAATAACGTGTTTTATGCATGTTTGAACTATCATTTGTATAGCATTTTCTAACATGTACATGTTCTTATGTTGCGTAGAAAGTTTGAGCTCATTTCAATCAAGTTTGGATTTTTTTACAATTTTTAAAAGTTACTCCAAAATTGTGTCAAAGTTTCTGTACTATAGTACGGGGACTTTGATCAAATTTTGACAAAAATGAAAATAACAGAAATCTCCATTTTTGTTACATTTTCTGATGCATGTACATGTACATGTACTTGTTAATTTATACTTATTTTACACTTCCTATAGGTTTGTATCCTGCCACTACTGATTATCAAACAGCCACTCCCACTAGTTATAAATCTGCTCCTCCCACTAGTTATAAGCCTCTTCCTGGAAAGCAAAGAGTAACGTCTAATTCTCCTCCAACTTCGGATGGCGAAACCACGCCCACTAAATCCACTGCTGAATCAGAGGATGTGTCTCCTGTGAAAAGAAAACAAGAAAAACATCAGAGGTACATCAGGTCCTCTCTTTCTCTCTCTCCCTCCCCCCCCCTCTCTCTCTCCCTCTCTCTCTCTCTCTCTCTCTCTCCCTCTCCCCCTCCTCTCTCTCTCTCCCTCTCCCCCTCTCTCTCTCTCTCTCTTTCTCACTTACCTTTTCTGTACATGTACATGTATCACAAGATTTAGAATGTAAATCTGCTGCCCTTATATACATGTACATGTACATTGTACTTACAATATAACAACAAGGCATATATTACTGTATATGAAGGAGGAGAAGTACTGATATTCGGGAAGGATATCTACACTAACAGATCTTGCTCTTACTTCCACTATACGACTTAATAGTGCTTTTGTTACTACAGACACTCCCCAGAGATTTATTAGTCGTTTTGAAGTTAATATAGCAAGGGGTCTTAGAAACACATGAATTAATGATGTCAATTACTAAACCTGCAATACTTGTACATGTAAAAATGACTTATTTATACATGTACATGTACATGTACCATAGGTGTATTAATTATTATTTATTTATTGATAGGTCAGAATCACCTCCTCCTTCACATTCTCCTCCTCCTCCTCTCTCTCCTGCCACCACCCCTCCTCCTTCTCCTCCTCCTTCCTCTCCTCCCCCTCCCCTTCCCACGGCATCAAAAACTCCGTCTTCATCAAGAACTCAGCCTGCATCAAGAACTCAGTCTTCATTGATTAATAATCCAAAACCTTCTCCTCCTCCTCCTCCTGTTAGTACTACTCCTCCAGTTCATGAGGTAACTGGTTTGTCTGCTAATAAAACCAGTTCAACCGGTTATACTAGTTCTCCGCCCACTCATTCTAACGAACCCACTACTGGTTTTCATGTTGCCGATATCAAAGTGAGTACATGTACACAGTGTATAATGTTTACATGACTACATGTACTGTACGTGTGTATTTTATGCGGCTCAAAATTTATGTCTTTAATTGATAAGAAAGATTTAATGTTGTAAGATAAAATGAAAATCCTCTTTTAAAATAACTAGGAATGTCACCGTAACAGTAATTGGTTTTGACTGTAACTGTGCACACATTCTGGAGTTGCTATTTCATGTACATGTACATGTACATGATGTTACTATTATGTGTTGTTGTAATGTGTTGTAGTATTGACCTAAATGGTTTTGGTAACGTTTCTGACAGACCCACTCATTGTTGTGTTAATCATTAATGTTTTGTAAAAAGACACGAAGTAGGGCCAGTTATGTTATCAGCCCTTCCAAAAATTGTTCTATTCTACTGAAGATACACGAATGATAAGTATAAGTGTCCTTTTATACTGCTGGTTTGTGAAAAGGCACTAGTGGGTCGTATAGTGTGACAATACTTCAAAGGACATCCTGTTATTGTAAAGACATTATAATGTGGTTTTAAGTCTTACTGTCACTGGAATAGAAGTGACAGTCAAATCTGCTAATCAGGTCACCTCTATAATGAGGACAGGTAGTATCAGTCCCAATACAATAGTAATGTGTATTAATGAACCTCTGAAATAAGGACAGGTTCATAATCAGGAGCTAGGGTATTATTGGGTACCAAGGTGTCCGGAATAGACATTACTGACTGTAATCTTTTAACTTCCTTAAGTTCCTATAGTACATGTACATGTACATGTACATATCGCTAATCATAACATATGTTTCATGATTGTTTCTGTAGAGTCCTGCCGAAGATGTGTCTGCTCTCAAAGAAGAGAATAAGAGACTGAAAGAGAATATGGAGAGGGCCAAAGCTTTATGGGAGGGACAGAGAAGGAGATTGGAACAAAGACTAGCTCAACTTGGAGGAGGAGGAGGAGCTAAATCAACCAGTGTAAGTGATGGGTGGGGCTAGGGGCGTGGCTTAATGTACTAGTAGTGTACAAGTGTACGTAGCACACAATGGGACTACATGTACATTGTAGACTGTTGATTGTGAGAATCAGCAACTTCTAAACTTCTGCCTTTAGCGACACATAATGTACATGTACATGTAGATTTAATTGCCAATCAATTTTGTCATTTTTAACTTTTACATCTTATGTACATGTACATGTACATGTAATTAAAGGTTGACTGTACATGTACATGTGACTGAAATAATCATTATACATGTACATGTACCCTCTCCCTCCCCCCTCCCTCTCCCTTCCTCCCTC